>NW_027098701.1:60000-61407 GCF_039881205.1 Euwallacea similis
CGCGTGCACGTCCATCTCGCTGCGACGTCGCGGCGCGACATCGAAACAATAACACATCGACGTAATCGAATCATGCTTCGTTCGTCGTTATCGTAACGTTGTCTCTTCGTCGGACGCCGAGCAGTCTTTGAAATAGACACGACCCTCAGCCAGGAGTGGTCCGGGAACAGAATCCGAGGACCGCAATGTGCGTTCGAAATGTCGATGTTCATGTGTCCTGCAGTTCACAAGTTGACGCGCAATTAGCTGCGTTCTTCATCGACCCACGAGCCAAGTGATCCACCGTTTAGGGTAATATTTTTTTCTTTTTTTAACAACGACGAACGTTTCGGACGATACATACTAACGCTACGATTTTTACGCGAGCGCACAACAATCGTCCGAAACCTTACGTGTGTTGTTTCAAACGAGTGTTACTTGTTCAAATGGTTTGTGGTGTTTGTTTGTTTGTTTAAAGACGGCGCTCTCAATATTTCCGTTAGCGTCGACGCGCGACGAACCACCGTTCGAAACACTTACTCCTCGTAATTTAAGCAAACGGGAAGTGTCTCTCGGCTCGTCGACACGACTACAACCGGTCACGATCGCCGTCTGTAATTTTTAGACGAAGCTGTTTCACACACTCCTTTCCTTCTCTTTTAGGCGTAAAGAAACTCCGCTAACCGAAAAAACGTCGTAACGTCGTCGGGGTTCGTTTCCTTTCTATTACGAAAGACTACGAAACGCGCGCGACGTACGTCACCACGAAACGAACGGCACGTGAAATCGGGCGAAAATCCTTTACGACCACGAAAATTAGCAAAGCGCGCGCGAACGCGCGTGCCATTTCTCAGGTACCCGAATCATCTCACGGCAGTTTGCTTTAAACCTTCTGTCTTCTCTATAGAGCCTTACATAAACTACACAACGTCGCGAGAGTACGTTAGACGATTTCTCTTTCTCTTTCTCTCTCTGCATCACGCATCCCCTCGTGCAAAGCACATCCCCCGTCGGTGGTAGCTGCGCGCGTTTGTATGTGCGAGAGATATTATCTCGATCGAACGAAGTTCGGCACTTTGTCGTCGTCCTCAACAGCAGCAGCACATCCCGAGGCACACACAACTTTCGTCGTCTTCATTCCTCCCCGCTTGATCGTCGTCGACCGTGTAACGTAAAGCGTCACACGACGACCACTATCTTATACGGGGGGGGAGAAGAAAATGCCGGGACGACATTACTGGGAGAGGACGTCGTCAAAAGAACAACGCAGACACGTACTATTAAACGTACGTCACACCCACACGCAAAAAACCACCAAACGACGACGAAGTATGAACCTCGTCATCAGTTAGAGTCTGTCTCGAGAGGGAGTTGGTGTGCTTAGAGTTTTTCTAAGCGTCTAACTCTCGCAACGTACATACATAAGAA
>NW_027098702.1:0-59687 GCF_039881205.1 Euwallacea similis
TGGCCGATTTGGCTTATTTCGGCCAAATCTGTCTATTTTGGATTCAAATTGCACCAAATTGATGAAAACGTGCCAAAATGACTAAAACAGGCAGAAACGAGCGAAATCGGTCAGAAACGATCGTTTCATCCAGGAATTTGCTCAAATCGGTCGATTTGGCTTATTTCGGCCAAATCTGTCTATTTTGGATTCAAATTGCACCAAATTGATGAAAACGTGCCAAAATGACTAAAACAGGCAGAAACGAGCGAAATCGGTCAGAAACGATCGTTTCATCTCTGAATTTGCTCAAATCGGCCGATTTGGCTTATTTCGGCCAAATCTGTCTATTTTGGATGGAAACAGAACCTAATGGATGAAAACGTGCCAAAATGACTAAAACAGGCAGAAACGAGCGAAATCGGTCAGAAACGATCGTTTCATCTCTGAATTTGCTCAAATCGGCCGATTTGGCTTATTTCGGCCAAATCTGTCTATTTTGGATGGAAACAGAACCTAATGGATGAAAACGTGCCAAAATGACTAAAACAGGCAGAAACGAGCGAAATCGGTCAGAAACGATCGTTTCATCCAGGAATTTGCTCAAATCGGTCGATTTGGCTTATTTCGGCCAAATCTGTCTATTTTGGATTCAAATTGCACCAAATTGATGAAAACGTGCCAAAATGACTAAAACAGGCAGAAACGAGCGAAATCGGTCAGAAACGATCGTTTCACCCAGGAATTTGCTCAAATCGGCCGATTTGGCTTATTTCGGCCAAATCTGTCTATTTTGGATACAAATTGCACCAAATTGATGAAAACGTGCCAAAATGACTAAAACAGGCAGAAACGAGCGAAATCGATCAGAAACGATCGTTTCATCCAGGAATTTGCTCAAATCGGCCGATTTGGCTTATTTCGGCCAAATCTGTCTATTTTGGATGGAAACAGAACCTAATGGATGAAAACGTGCCAAAATGACTAAAACAGGCAGAAACGAGCGAAATCGGTCAGAAACGATCGTTTCATCCAGGAATTTGCTCAAATCGGTCGATTTGGCTTATTTCGGCCAAATCTGTCTATTTTGGATTCAAATTGCACCAAATTGATGAAAACGTGCCAAAATGACTAAAACAGGCAGAAACGAGCGAAATCGGTCAGAAACGATCGTTTCATCTCTGAATTTGCTCAAATCGGCCGATTTGGCTTATTTCGGCCAAATCTGTCTATTTTGGATGGAAACAGAACCTAATGGATGAAAACGTGCCAAAATGACTAAAACAGGCAGAAACGAGCGAAATCGGTCAGAAACGATCGTTTCATCAAGGAATTTGCTCAAATCGGCCGATTTGGCTTATTTCGGCCAAATCTGTCTATTTTGGATTCAAATTGCACCAAATTGATGAAAACGTGCCAAAATGACTAAAACAGGCAGAAACGAGCGAAATCGGTCAGAAACGATCGTTTCATCCAGGAATTTGCTCAAATCGGTCGATTTGGCTTATTTCGGCCAAATCTGTCTATTTTGGATTCAAATTGCACCAAATTGATGAAAACGTGCCAAAATGACTAAAACAGGCAGAAACGAGCGAAATCGGTCAGAAACGATCGTTTCATCTCTGAATTTGCTCAAATCGGCCGATTTGGCTTATTTCGGCCAAATCTGTCTATTTTGGATGGAAACAGAACCTAATGGATGAAAACGTGCCAAAATGACTAAAACAGGCAGAAACGAGCGAAATCGGTCAAAAACGATCGTTTCATCCAGGAATTTGCTCAAATCGGTCGATTTGGCTTATTTCGGCCAAATCTGTCTATTTTGGATGGAAACAGAACCTAATGGATGAAAACGTGCCAAAATGACTAAAACCGGCAGAAACGAGCGAAATCGGTCAGAAACGATGGTTTCATCTCTGAATTTGCTCAAATCGACCGATTTGGCTTATTTCGGCCAAATCTGTCTGTTTTGGGTTGAAATAGCACCAAAATGATGAAAACGTGCCAAAATGACTAAAACAGGCAGAAACGAGCGAAATCGGTCAGAAACGATGGTTTCATCAAGGAATTTGCTCAAATCGGCCGATTTGGCTTATTTGGGCCAAATCTGTCTATTTTGGATTCAAATTGCACCAAATTGATGAAAACGTGCCAAAATGACTAAAACAGGCAGAAACGAGCGAAATCGGTCAGAAACGATCGTTTCATCTCTGAATTTGCTCAAATCGACCGATTTGGCTTATTTCGGCCAAATCTGTGTATTTTGGCTTGAAATTGCACCAAATTGATGAAAACGTGCCAAAATGACTAAAACAGGCAGAAACGAGCGAAATCGGTCAGAAACGATCGTTTCATCTCTGAATTTGCTCAAATCGACCGATTTGGCTTATTTCGGCCAAATCTGTCTATTTTGGATTCAAATTGCACCAAATTGATGAAAACGTGCCAAAATGACTAAAACAGGCAGAAACGAGCGAAATCGGTCAGAAACGATCGTTTCATCTCTGAATTTGCTCAAATCGGCCGATTTGGCTTATTTCGGCCAAATCTGTCTATTTTGGATGGAAACAGAACCTAATGGATGGAAACGTGCCAAAATGACTAAAACAGGCAGAAACGAGCGAAATCGGTCAGAAACGATCGTTTCATCTCTGAATTTGCTCAAATCGGCCGATTTGGCTTATTTCGGCCAAATCTGTCTATTTTGGATGGAAACAGAACCTAATGGATGAAAACGTGCCAAAATGACTAAAACAGGCAGAAACGAGCGAAATCGGTCAGAAACGATCGTTTCATCAAGGAATTTGCTCAAATCGGCCGATTTGGCTTATTTCGGCCAAATCTGTCTATTTTGGATACAAATTGCACCAAATTGATGAAAACGTGCCAAAATGACTAAAACAGGCAGAAACGAGCGAAATCGGTCAGAAACGATCGTTTCATCAAGGAATTTGCTCAAATCGGTCGATTTGGCTTATTTCGGCCAAATCTGTCTATTTTGGATGGAAACAGAACCTAATGGATGAAAACGTGCCAAAATGACTAAAACAGGCAGAAACGAGCGAAATCGGTCAGAAACGATCGTTTCATCCAGGAATTTGCTCAAATCGGTCGATTTGGCTTATTTCGGCCAAATCTGTCTATTTTGGATGGAAACAGAACCAAATTGATGAAAACGTGCCAAAATGACTAAAACAGGCAGAAACGAGCGAAATCGGTCAGAAACGATCGTTTCATCCAGGAATTTGCTCAAATCGGTCGATTTGGCTTATTTCGGCCAAATCTGTCTATTTTGGATTCAAATTGCACCAAATTGATGAAAACGTGCCAAAATGACTAAAACAGGCAGAAACGAGCGAAATCGGTCAGAAACGATCGTTTCATCTCTGAATTTGCTCAAATCGACCGATTTGGCTTATTTCGGCCAAATCTGTGTATTTTGGCTTGAAATTGCACCAAATTGATGAAAACGTGCCAAAATGACTAAAACAGGCAGAAACGAGCGAAATCGGTCAGAAACGATCGTTTCATCTCTGAATTTGCTCAAATCGACCGATTTGGCTTATTTCGGCCAAATCTGTGTATTTTGGCTTGAAATTGCACCAAATTGATGAAAACGTGCCAAAATGACTAAAACAGGCAGAAACGAGCGAAATCGGTCAGAAACGATCGTTTCATCTCTGAATTTGCTCAAATCGGCCGATTTGGCTTATTTCGGCCAAATCTGTCTATTTTGGATGGAAACAGAACCTAATGGATGGAAACGTGCCAAAATGACTAAAACAGGCAGAAACGAGCGAAATCGGTCAGAAACGATCGTTTCATCTCTGAATTTGCTCAAATCGGCCGATTTGGCTTATTTCGGCCAAATCTGTCTATTTTGGATGGAAACAGAACCTAATGGATGAAAACGTGCCAAAATGACTAAAACAGGCAGAAACGAGCGAAATCGGTCAGAAACGATCGTTTCATCCAGGAATTTGCTCAAATCGGTCGATTTGGCTTATTTCGGCCAAATCTGTCTATTTTGGATTCAAATTGCACCAAATTGATGAAAACGTGCCAAAATGACTAAAACAGGCAGAAACGAACGAAATCGGTCAGAAACGATCGTTTCATCTCTGAATTTGCTCAAATCGGCCGATTTGGCTTATTTCGGCCAAATCTGTCTATTTTGGATGGAAACAGAACCTAATGGATGGAAACGTGCCAAAATGACTAAAACAGGCAGAAACGAGCGAAATCGGTCAGAAACGATCGTTTCATCTCTGAATTTGCTCAAATCGGCCGATTTGGCTTATTTCGGCCAAATCTGTCTATTTTGGATGGAAACAGAACCTAATGGATGAAAACGTGCCAAAATGACTAAAACAGGCAGAAACGAGCGAAATCGGTCAGAAACGATCGTTTCATCCAGGAATTTGCTCAAATCGGTCGATTTGGCTTATTTCGGCCAAATCTGTCTATTTTGGATTCAAATTGCACCAAATTGATGAAAACGTGCCAAAATGACTAAAACAGGCAGAAACGAGCGAAATCGGTCAGAAACGATCGTTTCATCTCTGAATTTGCTCAAATCGGCCGATTTGGCTTATTTCGGCCAAATCTGTCTATTTTGGATGGAAACAGAACCTAATGGATGGAAACGTGCCAAAATGACTAAAACAGGCAGAAACGAGCGAAATCGGTCAGAAACGATCGTTTCATCAAGGAATTTGCTCAAATCGGCCGATTTGGCTTATTTCGGCCAAATCTGTCTATTTTGGATTCAAATTGCACCAAATTGATGAAAACGTGCCAAAATGACTAAAACAGGCAGAAACGAGCGAAATCGGTCAGAAACGATCGTTTCATCCAGGAATTTGCTCAAATCGGTCGATTTGGCTTATTTCGGCCAAATCTGTCTATTTTGGATTCAAATTGCACCAAATTGATGAAAACGTGCCAAAATGACTAAAACAGGCAGAAACGAGCGAAATCGGTCAGAAACGATCGTTTCATCCAGGAATTTGCTCAAATCGGTCGATTTGGCTTATTTCGGCCAAATCTGTCTATTTTGGATTCAAATTGCACCAAATTGATGAAAACGTGCCAAAATGACTAAAACAGGCAGAAACGAGCGAAATCGGTCAGAAACGATCGTTTCATCTCTGAATTTGCTCAAATCGGCCGATTTGGCTTATTTCGGCCAAATCTGTCTATTTTGGATGGAAACAGAACCTAATGGATGAAAACGTGCCAAAATGACTAAAACAGGCAGAAACGAGCGAAATCGGTCAGAAACGATCGTTTCATCTCTGAATTTGCTCAAATCGGCCGATTTGGCTTATTTCGGCCAAATCTGTCTATTTTGGATGGAAACAGAACCTAATGGATGAAAACGTGCCAAAATGACTAAAACAGGCAGAAACGAGCGAAATCGGTCAGAAACGATCGTTTCATCAAGGAATTTGCTCAAATCGGCCGATTTGGCTTATTTCGGCCAAATCTGTCTATTTTGGATTCAAATTGCACCAAATTGATGAAAACGTGCCAAAATGACTAAAACAGGCAGAAACGAGCGAAATCGGTCAGAAACGATCGTTTCATCAAGGAATTTGCTCAAATCGGCCGATTTGGCTTATTTCGGCCAAATCTGTCTATTTTGGATGGAAACAGAACCTAATGGATGAAAACGTGCCAAAATGACTAAAACAGGCAGAAACGAGCGAAATCGGTCAGAAACGATCGTTTCATCTCTGAATTTGCTCAAATCGGCCGATTTGGCTTATTTCGGCCAAATCTGTCTATTTTGGATGGAAACAGAACCTAATGGATGAAAACGTGCCAAAATGACTAAAACAGGCAGAAACGAGCGAAATCGGTCAGAAACGATCGTTTCATCAAGGAATTTGCTCAAATCGGCCGATTTGGCTTATTTCGGCCAAATCTGTCTATTTTGGATTCAAATTGCACCAAATTGATGAAAACGTGCCAAAATGACTAAAACAGGCAGAAACGAGCGAAATCGGTCAGAAACGATCGTTTCATCCAGGAATTTGCTCAAATCGGTCGATTTGGCTTATTTCGGCCAAATCTGTCTATTTTGGATTCAAATTGCACCAAATTGATGAAAACGTGCCAAAATGACTAAAACAGGCAGAAACGAGCGAAATCGGTCAGAAACGATCGTTTCATCCAGGAATTTGCTCAAATCGGTCGATTTGGCTTATTTCGGCCAAATCTGTCTATTTTGGATTCAAATTGCACCAAATTGATGAAAACGTGCCAAAATGACTAAAACAGGCAGAAACGAGCGAAATCGGTCAGAAACGATCGTTTCATCTCTGAATTTGCTCAAATCGGCCGATTTGGCTTATTTCGGCCAAATCTGTCTATTTTGGATGGAAACAGAACCTAATGGATGAAAACGTGCCAAAATGACTAAAACAGGCAGAAACGAGCGAAATCGGTCAGAAACGATCGTTTCATCTCTGAATTTGCTCAAATCGGCCGATTTGGCTTATTTCGGCCAAATCTGTCTATTTTGGATGGAAACAGAACCTAATGGATGAAAACGTGCCAAAATGACTAAAACAGGCAGAAACGAGCGAAATCGGTCAGAAACGATCGTTTCATCCAGGAATTTGCTCAAATCGGTCGATTTGGCTTATTTCGGCCAAATCTGTCTATTTTGGATTCAAATTGCACCAAATTGATGAAAACGTGCCAAAATGACTAAAACAGGCAGAAACGAGCGAAATCGGTCAGAAACGATCGTTTCACCCAGGAATTTGCTCAAATCGGCCGATTTGGCTTATTTCGGCCAAATCTGTCTATTTTGGATACAAATTGCACCAAATTGATGAAAACGTGCCAAAATGACTAAAACAGGCAGAAACGAGCGAAATCGGTCAGAAACGATCGTTTCATCCAGGAATTTGCTCAAATCGGTCGATTTGGCTTATTTCGGCCAAATCTGTCTATTTTGGATTCAAATTGCAACAAATTGATGAAAACGTGCCAAAATGACTAAAACAGGCAGAAACGAGCGAAATCGGTCAGAAACGATCGTTTCATCCAGGAATTTGCTCAAATCGGCCGATTTGGCTTATTTCGGCCAAATCTGTCTATTTTGGATTCAAATTGCACCAAATTGATGAAAACGTGCCAAAATGACTAAAACAGGCAGAAACGAGCGAAATCGGTCAGAAACGATCGTTTCATCCAGGAATTTGCTCAAATCGGTCGATTTGGCTTATTTCGGCCAAATCTGTCTATTTTGGATTCAAATTGCACCAAATTGATGAAAACGTGCCAAAATGACTAAAACAGGCAGAAACGAGCGAAATCGATCAGAAACGATCGTTTCATCTCTGAATTTGCTCAAATCGGCCGATTTGGCTTATTTCGGCCAAATCTGTCTATTTTGGTTGGAAACAGAACCTAATGGATGAAAACGTGCCAAAATGACTAAAACAGGCAGAAACGAGCGAAATCGGTCAGAAACGATCGTTTCATCCAGGAATTTGCTCAAATCGGTCGATTTGGCTTATTTCGGCCAAATCTGTCTATTTTGGATTCAAATTGCACCAAATTGATGAAAACGTGCCAAAATGACTAAAACAGGCAGAAACGAGCGAAATCGGTCAGAAACGATCGTTTCATCTCTGAATTTGCTCAAATCGGCCGATTTGGCTTATTTCGGCCAAATCTGTCTATTTTGGATGGAAACAGAACCTAATGGATGAAAACGTGCCAAAATGACTAAAACAGGCAGAAACGAGCGAAATCGGTCAGAAACGATCGTTTCATCAAGGAATTTGCTCAAATCGGCCGATTTGGCTTATTTCGGCCAAATCTGTCTATTTTGGATTCAAATTGCACCAAATTGATGAAAACGTGCCAAAATGACTAAAACAGGCAGAAACGAGCGAAATCGGTCAGAAACGATCGTTTCATCTCTGAATTTGCTCAAATCGGCCGATTTGGCTTATTTCGGCCAAATCTGTCTATTTTGGATTCAAATTGCACCAAATTGATGAAAACGTGCCAAAATGACTAAAACAGGCAGAAACGAGCGAAATCGGTCAGAAACGATCGTTTCATCTCTGAATTTGCTCAAATCGGCCGATTTGGCTTATTTCGGCCAAATCTGTCTATTTTGGATGGAAACAGAACCTAATGGATGAAAACGTGCCAAAATGACTAAAACAGGCAGAAACGAGCGAAATCGGTCAAAAACGATCGTTTCATCCAGGAATTTGCTCAAATCGGTCGATTTGGCTTATTTCGGCCAAATCTGTCTATTTTGGATTCAAATTGCACCAAATTAATGAAAACGTGCCAAAATGACTAAAACAGGCAGAAACGAGCGAAATCGGTCAGAAACGATCGTTTCATCTCTGAATTTGCTCAAATCGGCCGATTTGGCTTATTTCGGCCAAATCTGTCTATTTTGGATGGAAACAGAACCTAATGGATGAAAACGTGCCAAAATGACTAAAACAGGCAGAAACGAGCGAAATCGGTCAGAAACGATCGTTTCTTCAAGGAATTTGCTCAAATCGGCCGATTTGGCTTATTTCGGCCAAATCTGTCTATTTTGGATTCAAATTGCACCAAATTGATGAAAACGTGCCAAAATGACTAAAACAGGCAGAAACGAGCGAAATCGGTCAGAAACGATCGTTTCATCTCTGAATTTGCTCAAATCGGCCGATTTGGCTTATTTCGGCCAAATCTGTCTATTTTGGATGGAAACAGAACCTAATGGATGAAAACGTGCCAAAATGACTAAAACAGGCAGAAACGAGCGAAATCGGTCAGAAACGATCGTTTCATCCAGGAATTTGCTCAAATCGGTCGATTTGGCTTATTTCGGCCAAATCTGTCTATTTTGGATTCAAATTGCACCAAATTGATGAAAACGTGCCAAAATGACTAAAACAGGCAGAAACGAGCGAAATCGGTCAGAAACGATCGTTTCACCCAGGAATTTGCTCAAATCGGCCGATTTGGCTTATTTCGGCCAAATCTGTCTATTTTGGATACAAATTGCACCAAATTGATGAAAACGTGCCAAAATGACTAAAACAGGCAGAAACGAGCGAAATCGGTCAGAAACGATCGTTTCATCCAGGAATTTGCTCAAATCGGTCGATTTGGCTTATTTCGGCCAAATCTGTCTATTTTGGATTCAAATTGCAACAAATTGATGAAAACGTGCCAAAATGACTAAAACAGGCAGAAACGAGCGAAATCGGTCAGAAACGATCGTTTCATCCAGGAATTTGCTCAAATCGGCCGATTTGGCTTATTTCGGCCAAATCTGTCTATTTTGGATTCAAATTGCACCAAATTGATGAAAACGTGCCAAAATGACTAAAACAGGCAGAAACGAGCGAAATCGGTCAGAAACGATCGTTTCATCCAGGAATTTGCTCAAATCGGTCGATTTGGCTTATTTCGGCCAAATCTGTCTATTTTGGATTCAAATTGCACCAAATTGATGAAAACGTGCCAAAATGACTAAAACAGGCAGAAACGAGCGAAATCGATCAGAAACGATCGTTTCATCTCTGAATTTGCTCAAATCGGCCGATTTGGCTTATTTCGGCCAAATCTGTCTATTTTGGTTGGAAACAGAACCTAATGGATGAAAACGTGCCAAAATGACTAAAACAGGCAGAAACGAGCGAAATCGGTCAGAAACGATCGTTTCATCCAGGAATTTGCTCAAATCGGTCGATTTGGCTTATTTCGGCCAAATCTGTCTATTTTGGATTCAAATTGCACCAAATTGATGAAAACGTGCCAAAATGACTAAAACAGGCAGAAACGAGCGAAATCGGTCAGAAACGATCGTTTCATCTCTGAATTTGCTCAAATCGGCCGATTTGGCTTATTTCGGCCAAATCTGTCTATTTTGGATGGAAACAGAACCTAATGGATGAAAACGTGCCAAAATGACTAAAACAGGCAGAAACGAGCGAAATCGGTCAGAAACGATCGTTTCATCCAGGAATTTGCTCAAATCGGTCGATTTGGCTTATTTCGGCCAAATCTGTCTATTTTGGATTCAAATTGCACCAAATTGATGAAAACGTGCCAAAATGACTAAAACAGGCAGAAACGAGCGAAATCGGTCAGAAACGATCGTTTCATCTCTGAATTTGCTCAAATCGGCCGATTTGGCTTATTTCGGCCAAATCTGTCACTTATATTTCCACAACGACGGGAGACGTTTTTAAAAAAAATTTATTTCACAAATTTTACAAAAATATCTTAAAGTAAATACTACGTACTGTCTTCGACCACAATAATGCCCGCGTACATCCTCGCTATTCTATTTATAATAAAATAATTCGGTGTCAGCATTTATTCCCTGTGTCGTGGAATCCCACATGGTAACTCCTCCCCCCTAAGATGCAACTTCTATGCCTGGCAGGGAAGTTGGATAGCCTCCCTCAATTCCTCCATAGTCTGGGTTGGTCTTCTGTCTTTCCTTCGCTTCAGCCATCTGCATGTAATTATAAAGCAGCTACTTGCTATGAGCACATATATCAAAATTGTCCATAGGCTCGGGTAGGTGGCTATGTTCCCGAACGTTAAGGGTTGTTGGTGGTTCGTCTGCAGTATTTTTTCCTTTAGTCTATAAAGGTCGTCCAGTTTTATGCTGGGTAGGTGCAGGCTCAGGTTTAGAACAGGTAGGGTGATGTCTTCCTCAGCTAAATCTGGGAAGAGCACAGGTTCCGATGTTGGTTTTATTATCTTCATTTCATTCATGGCTGTTTGGGATTTCACTACTATACGGCATTCTGGTGGGATGTGACATATGAATGACCCAATAAGGTTCCTTTTTTCATTCTGCATTTCAGGGCAGGACAGCTGGATGGCCTCTTTCCTTGGAAGTATCATGATCCATTGGTCTGTGTAGTCCAATTGGTTTAACACGGGCTCCACGATCTTGACCTCAACTTGACGGCAGGTCGATGTGTCCTTTTCTTGATGTATTAGCTTGACTTCACAGGGGGCATCTTCTTCAATAGCTTGTAAATCATTCTTTGGGCATAAGTATAGGTCTACTGTGATTTTCTGACAACCTTCCTCGTTGTACATGTAGTGCAATTGATTTATTGCAAGGAATTTACTCTGTGGTACTATAACTTTCAACAGACTTCGTTTTTGGATGGGAATCGAATACAAATGGAAATAATCAAAGGATTGGGCGTGAACTATGGGCGTATGTAGGATATGCGTGATTTTATTGCTTAATATAAAGCATTCTAACTTTATGATTTTCTCGAATAAGGGTATATTATTTTTAGTTACCGGTAGAGGTAATTGACCTTCCCCAAGCTGTTCCTGAAGGGCTTTCAATTCTGTGTACAATTCGCCATTAGTAATAATACTTGGATGCATAATCCCTAATCTAGAAAATACTAGTGAGTTTTCGATATCTTGGAGAATAGAGTCGATTATCTCATATAGGTTTATAAATTCGTCGCATAATTCCTTGAACATCGCAAAATTCCTGCCATGCGCTACTTCTTCTAGATATGGCTGTATTTGGTTAATTTTCTCTTCGATCAACCTATCGTTTCTGTATAATTGTTGAACTGTGTTATTGAATCTTTCTACTACCGAGTTGGATAGAGAACCTTGATTTATTATTTCCGTCTGCAATGTCTGTTGGTTCGTCTCTAGTTGTTTAATAAGGTTATCGTACTTTTCTCCGTCTGATGCGTCCAAGTTTCCCGATATTGCCTTAAATATTGACCCTAATGCGTTTACTAGTCCGCGCTTCTTTCTTGGTGTGTGAGGAATGACTTCGCTCAACTTTCTTTCAACTCTCTCTTGGATAAATCTTAGCATTTCTAAGGAATTTCTGATTCTAACAGAGTATTTTTCATACTGTGTAGTCACATTTAAGTATGTTGAGATGGTTGTCGTTCGTTCGCGCAATGTTTTTGTCTGCTTTATTATAGGGTCTAGATCGTAATAGTGAATCAAGATGTAAGTGTGGTGTATAACCTTGGTTTTCCCTATTTTAATAGGCATGATACCTGGGTTGTCTGTTAATTCGCGGATTTTGATGACTTCTGGCGCTCCCAGCACATATGTACAGATACTGAAATATAATTACAAAACTATATATATATATGTTAAACTATCATTCTAATATTTAATTATTTATACCACTTAATCTATTCGTCCCTATGAAAACTGTATCTATTCCTAAAAGGGCGTTTGAGATTGTCCATGTGAACCTTTCCCTGGTTTGGTGTCGAAACCGTTTTTCGGGTTGGATTTACGGTTTCAATTTTTGTTGGACTCTGAAAGGTATCGCCTAATTTAGTTCTCGAATGTCTCGCTACGTATGCTTGTGTGTCAGGTATAAAGATAGTAGGTTCATCCCTATTCTCGTTTAATTTTTCTGTTCTTTTCTCTTTTTCTTCCATTAGGGATTGATTCAACTTTGAATATAAGGCCTTAGTTCGGTCCTTGTGCTCAGCCACGTAATTTGTCATTAATACTTGATCCAGGCTTATATTAAAAGGATCTTCTTTGCTAATGTGTCCACTAATGACGTCAATAGGTTTAAAATTTGTCGTAGAATGTATTGTGTGGTTGTACGCTAATATTGCGTACTTTACTTTCCTTGCTATCGGTGTCTCTCGCTGGCCTTGGTTGTCCAAAAGTCTTACGTGCTCCGTTAAAGTTGAATGCAACCGTTCCACCATTCCATTGGATTGGGGATGGTCAGGTGAACAAAAATGAATATTAATTTTGTGAAGTTGCAATAGTTCCGTTATAACTGTGTTTTTGAATTCCGTCCCGTTATCTACAATTACTTGTGTTGGGATGCCATGATGGGAAAAGAACAGAACTAGGTTGTCCGCTATCTCTGAAGCCGCTAGAGAGTTTAGTTGATACGCCTGTGCATACTTAGAAAAACTGTCGATTATTGTTAAAAATTTGGTTTTGTCTAAAGTATACGTATCTAAATGTATGATTTCAAATGGTTTGGCCGCTGTTGGGGTGATATTCATTTTCATTTTGATAGGGTTCCGGGCATACTTGCTTCGTTGGCATACCTCGCATTGATTGATGTACGTTTGTATGGAATTCTTGATGTTTGGCCAGTAATATTTTCCTTTGATTCTTTGCTCCGTTTCTTCAATACCTCGATGGTTTGTTTTTCCCTCGTGGTAAGCTTGAATTAATTCTGGTATCTCGCTCTCTTCCGTTACGTCAATTAATTTGATCGTACATCTTTTAAATTTCAACGATGGCCACTTAAAATTCTTTCTAATAACTTCGCTGAATTGCGGGTACATATCAGGATTTTCAAAGTATAAAGAGTATAATTTTTGGGGGTCAACGTATTCCGTGATAAACTTCATCAGATCATACTCGAAATTGTTCTCAGATAGTTGTAAGATAAATCTTCTTTTCTTTCCAAATAATATCACCTTCTTTGTTTTTGCCGGCGAGTGGAATACTTGAGATATTATGATTTGATTCGCTCCGTAATTTATTGCCGTTTCCTGAATCGGTATGCCGACCACAGGATGTTGTTCATCGTTGGAATGTGCAGTATTCTCATCATCAGTATTTCCCACGTCTATTGGTTCAACCGCCTGAGCTTCCTGTCGGTCGAGGTCAGGTTGGGCTATCATTGAAATCCGATCCAGATTATCCTGTTGCAGGTGGCCTGTGTTTTCGTCGGAATGTCGGTTTCGCAGCGTCTTATTAAATTCTTCCATGTATTCCACTAAGCTTGAAAAATTATCTGTTTCCTTTGTATGCAGCTCGATTCGGCTTAATGCATCGGCGTTTGTATTTAACTTTCCCTTTTTGTAGATAATTTCATAATCGTACTCCTCTAACTTAATTCGCCATCTGAGGAGTTTTGAGGATGGATCCTTTAGATTGAACAACCATTGGAGCGGTTTATGGTCTGTGATGATTCGGAATTTCCTGCCGAATAAATACGGCCTAAAATATTTTGTGGCCCATACTAGGCATAGGCACTCTTTCTCGATGGTAGAATATCTTTGTTCCGAATCATTCAGGGTTCTTGACGCATATGCCACTGGAAGGTCCTGACCTATTGGCCCTTGCGATAGGACGGCACCGAGGGCTACGTTGCTCGCATCGCAGGTCAAATTAAATGGTTTATTCATGTCCGGGTATTGAAGAATGGGTTCATTCGTCAATAAATCCTTACACGTTTCGAAGCAATCAATAAATTCCTTATTGTGTTCGATTTTCGCTCCCTTTTTAAGGCATTTAGTTAAAGGTTTGGTTAACTTCGCAAAATTGTTTATAAACCTTCTGTAGTAACCTAAAAGTCCTAAGAATCCCTTTATTTGTTTGGTGGTGGTCGGTATGGGGTATAATTTTATTGCGTTAACTTTGTCAGGGTTCGGTTTTACCCCATCTCGGGTCACCACATGTCCCAAATATGCGACTTCTTTTCTTAAGAATTCGCTCTTATCAAGCTGAATCTTAAAATTAGATTCTCTTAACCTTTTAAATACAGCCCTGAGTCGTTCTAAGTGTTCCTGCAGCGAGGTAGAAAATATTATGATGTCATCAAGGTACACAAGACACTTTTCGTTTTGGATGCCCCTTAGAATGTTGTCCATCACTCGCTGGAACGTTGCAGGGGCATTTTTTAACCCGAACGGCATTCTTGTGTACTCGAAGTGCCCGTGTTCTGTGCTGAAGGCTGTTTTTTGAACATCACTCTCCTCCATCTCAATCTGATGGAACCCACTGGCCAGGTCGAGAGTGCTGAAGTATTGGCACTTCCCTAACTTGTCCAGCAGGTCGGTGATGTTCGGAAGGGGGTACTTATCATCCACTGTTTTCTCATTCAGCTTTCTAAAATCGACGCAGACTCGCCATTTTTGTTTGCCTGATGCATCTCGTTTTTTCGGAACCACCCAAATTGGGGCCGACCATGGCGAGTTGCTGGGCCTTATAATATTTTGTTCCAACATTTTTCCGATTTGATTTTCTACCTCCTGTTTGTGCACAAAGGGGTATCTGTACGTCTTTGCGTACACTGGCTGTTCGTCTAGGGTTTTAATAGAGTGCTTGATTTTACTGGTAAACGTCAGTGGCTCACCTTCTTGATAAAATATATCTGCAAACTCGTCGCATAACTTTAAAATTTTTTCCTTTTCTTCGGCATTCAAATGTTCAGTTCGAATTTGAGAATATTCCAATTTCCGTTTTGATTCCGAACCTATACTATAATTGTTTACCTCGAATTCGGGTAAGTCTTCATATTCCTCTTCATATTTCTCTACCTCAAACGGCTCCGACAAATCCAAGGTAATAGGATCACACGTATTATTAATTATTGTGGTGAGTGCTTCACCATTCCTAGCCATTAATATGGAGTTGGGAATTTCGCAGTTATTTAATTTTTGATATGGAATAACTACGCTACCCTGCTTAATACTAGTTCTTAACCTAATAACCTGTTCAGTACGAGGACTTATTGTTACGTTGTTTATTTGATTTTTTGTCTTGTAAAAGTTCAGCGGTATTTTAGCGTAAGGTGTTATTAAATACCCATGACCATAATCGATTTTCGCTTGTAAATTTTTTAGGTTATCGATTCCGATTAACCCATCAAATACATTGTGAAACTTAAAAAGGTAGAATTTCATGTGAGTTTCTGTTGGTAAATTGAATAATTTTGAAGTCGGTATATCAGCACTATACTGATGAGCCGATTGCTGAAATATGGTAGACACAATGAACGGATCAAGCTTAATGTGCTTTTTGAAAAATTTATTTGCTAAGTCCGGATTAATAAAAGATTTCGTCGATCCACTATCAATTAAAAATTTCATTTTATTTTCAGGGAATGTAACGTAAGATAACTCACTCGTACTAACATTGTTTAATTGAATTATTTCTGGCGTTATGTTTCTTTGTTGTCGAGGCACGGCATAGGAAAATTTATGTTCACATCCTCTGTTGAGGAATTTGCTGACATTGCGTTTTCCGAATACCGGTCGCTTTGCAACGGATGTTCCCATGTGGGTTTCGGATTTCTTTGCGGCGTATAACTTCCCATTACGTCCTCGGCATTATCAAATTCTTCCGTGGTATGATACAATTCTTCCACGGTAAAGTTTGGGGTTTGATTAGGGCTAAATTTATTAAAGCTTCTGGGATTGAAATTTGATTGGGGTCTAGATGTTCTTGAGGTATTACGTGTCGATACGCTCATAGGAACTGGTTTCGGTAAAGGTTTATTTTGGTTAGGCCTGAAGACATTTGTAGTGGTTCCTTGCCCGAAACTTTGGGGGTTGTGAGGAAATTGTTGATTCTGAAAATTGTTCGGTCTGAAAGGGGGTGATTGTTGGTTCTGAAAACTGTTCGGCCTGAAAGGGGATGTTTGGAATGTCCCAAATGAATTACTGGTTGTGTTAGGGTTAAATGAGTTAAAGTACGATTTTCTAAATTGTTGATTATTATGTGCCCTTTGTGGTGGGGTAAATTGTCTCGTTGAATTTTGGGGTCTTGTGCTTGACTGAAAATAATGTATGTTGTATTCCTCGGTCACGAATTGTAGAGCAGTGGGGAGATCAGCAGGGCGCATACATCTGATTGTAGTGCCCAGGGGCTCCTTGAGTCCCGATAAAAACGTTTTCAACGCTAATTCGTTGTATAAGTTTCGTTTTAAATTTTTCGCGTGCTCTGTTGCTTCGTGTGTATTGACATACGAGCATAAAAGATTCAAGAGGTGAAGGACTCGGTCGTAAAATTGGTTTGGGCTCTCGGAATTTTGCTGACGGAGCATGACCAAATCTCTGTTTAGACATGCCTCGTCTCTCTGGTCTGCAAAATGTCGACTTAAAATTCGCTTTAATTCGGCCCATGTGGTTACGTTTTGCGTACCCAAAACCAATTTTGCATTTCCGGTCAGCTTCCCGATAATACAATTCAACAAGTATACGTTTTGGAAATGATTGGGTTGTTGGGGTAGATAAAACGAGTCAATAACCGAATCACAAACTGCCAAATACCTCCCTAAATCATTCGGATTGCCATCGAATTCTGGAATACATTTTATATATTCTGCCTTGAATTCGGCCATTTTAACACGCAAAGTATTACTAGGAGAGTGTGATTTGGGTTTTTTAGGAGTATCGGGGTCGAAGTCAGTTAAAGGTTCCTTAAGATTAAGGGTTTCTAATTGATCCAATAATTGATCCACACTAGACATCAACTTATCAATTGCACTTACAATAATACAGCGATGCTTCTCAGGAACATTACTGTCAGGTAGACTCTTGGGTCAGCGATGCTTGTCTGGTCCTCAAGGAGTACTGGTGTCTGCAGAACTGCTTCAACTTCTTTTTCCTTCTTCTTTCTTCTTATCTTCTTGGTTCGGAAGTTCGCGGTTAGTTTGTTATCGATCGATTCGAAAACAAGCCCGAAAACTTATCCGTCACGACTGCGCCACTTATATTTCCACAACGACGGGAGACGTTTTTAAAAAAAATTTATTTCACAAATTTTACAAAAATATCTTAAAGTAAATACTACGTACTGTCTTCGACCACAATAATGCCCGCGTACATCCTCGCTATTCTATTTATAATAAAATAATTCGGTGTCAGCATTTATTCCCTGTGTCGTGGAATCCCACATGGTAACTTGTCTATTTTGGATGGAAACAGAACCTAATGGATGAAAACGTGCCAAAATGACTAAAACAGGCAGAAACGAGCGAAATCGGTCAAAAACGATCGTTTCATCCAGGAATTTGCTCAAATCGGTCGATTTGGCTTATTTCGGCCAAATCTGTCTATTTTGGATTCAAATTGCACCAAATTAATGAAAACGTGCCAAAATGACTAAAACAGGCAGAAACGAGCGAAATCGGTCAGAAACGATCGTTTCATCTCTGAATTTGCTCAAATCGGCCGATTTGGCTTATTTCGGCCAAATCTGTCTATTTTGGATGGAAACAGAACCTAATGGATGAAAACGTGCCAAAATGACTAAAACAGGCAGAAACGAGCGAAATCGGTCAGAAACGATCGTTTCTTCAAGGAATTTGCTCAAATCGGCCGATTTGGCTTATTTCGGCCAAATCTGTCTATTTTGGATTCAAATTGCACCAAATTGATGAAAACGTGCCAAAATGACTAAAACAGGCAGAAACGAGCGAAATCGGTCAGAAACGATCGTTTCATCTCTGAATTTGCTCAAATCGGCCGATTTGGCTTATTTCGGCCAAATCTGTCTATTTTGGATGGAAACAGAACCTAATGGATGAAAACGTGCCAAAATGACTAAAACAGGCAGAAACGAGCGAAATCGGTCAGAAACGATCGTTTCATCAAGGAATTTGCTCAAATCGGCCGATTTGGCTTATTTCGGCCAAATCTGTCTATTTTGGATACAAATTGCACCAAATTGATGAAAACGTGCCAAAATGACTAAAACAGGCAGAAACGAGCGAAATCGGTCAGAAACGATCGTTTCACCCAGGAATTTGCTCAAATCGGCCGATTTGGCTTATTTCGGCCAAATCTGTCTATTTTGGATACAAATTGCACCAAATTGATGAAAACGTGCCAAAATGACTAAAACAGGCAGAAACGAGCGAAATCGGTCAGAAACGATCGTTTCATCCAGGAATTTGCTCAAATCGGTCGATTTGGCTTATTTCGGCCAAATCTGTCTATTTTGGATGGAAACAGAACCTAATGGATGAAAACGTGCCAAAATGACTAAAACAGGCAGAAACGAGCGAAATCGGTCAGAAACGATCGTTTCATCAAGGAATTTGCTCAAATCGGCCGATTTGGCTTATTTCGGCCAAATCTGTCTATTTTGGATACAAATTGCACCAAATTGATGAAAACGTGCCAAAATGACTAAAACAGGCAGAAACGAGCGAAATCGGTCAGAAACGATCGTTTCACCCAGGAATTTGCTCAAATCGGCCGATTTGGCTTATTTCGGCCAAATCTGTCTATTTTGGATACAAATTGCACCAAATTGATGAAAACGTGCCAAAATGACTAAAACAGGCAGAAACGAGCGAAATCGGTCAGAAACGATCGTTTCATCCAGGAATTTGCTCAAATCGGTCGATTTGGCTTATTTCGGCCAAATCTGTCTATTTTGGATTCAAATTGCACCAAATTGATGAAAACGTGCCAAAATGACTAAAACAGGCAGAAACGAGCGAAATCGGTCAGAAACGATCGTTTCATCTCTGAATTTGCTCAAATCGGCCGATTTGGCTTATATCGGCCAAATCTGTCTATTTTGGATGGAAACAGAACCTAATGGATGAAAACGTGCCAAAATGACTAAAACAGGCAGAAACGAGCGAAATCGGTCAGAAACGATCGTTTCATCAAGGAATTTGCTCAAATCGGCCGATTTGGTTTATTTCGGCCAAATCTGTCTATTTTGGATACAAATTGCACCAAATTGATGAAAACGTGCCAAAATGACTAAAACAGGCAGAAACGAGCGAAATCGGTCAGAAACGATCGTTTCATCCAGGAATTTGCTCAAATCGGCCGATTTGGCTTATTTCGGCCAAATCTGTCTATTTTGGATACAAATTGCACCAAATTGATGAAAACGTGCCAAAATGACTAAAACAGGCAGAAACGTGCGAAATCGGTCAGAAACGATGGTTTCATCTCTGAATTTGCTCAAATCGACCGATTTGGCTTATTTCGGCCAAATCTGTCTGTTTTGGGTTGAAATAGCACCAAATTGATGAAAACGTGCCAAAATGACTAAAACAGGCAGAAACGAGCGAAATCGGTCAGAAACGATCGTTTCATCTCTGAATTTGCTCAAATCGGCCGATTTGGCTTATTTCGGCCAAATCTGTGTATTTTGGATGGAAACAGAACCTAATGGATGGAAACGTGCCAAAATGACTAAAACAGGCAGAAACGAGCGAAATCGGTCAGAAACGATCGTTTCATCCAGGAATTTGCTCAAATCGTCCGATTTGGCTTATTTCGGCCAAATCTGTCTATTTTGGATTCAAATTGCACCAAATTGATGAAAACGTGCCAAAATGACTAAAACAGGCAGAAACGAGCGAAATCGGTCAGAAACGATCGTTTCATCTCTGAATTTGCTCAAATCGGCCGATTTGGCTTATTTCGGCCAAATCTGTCTATTTTGGATTCAAATTGCACCAAATTGATGAAAACGTGCCAAAATGACTAAAACAGGCAGAAACGAGCGAAATCGGTCAGAAACGATCGTTTCATCAAGGAATTTGCTCAAATCGGCCGATTTGGCTTATTTCGGCCAAATCTGTCTATTTTGGATTCAAATTGCACCAAATTGATGAAAACGTGCCAAAATGACTAAAACAGGCAGAAACGAGCGAAATCGGTCAGAAACGATCGTTTCATCTCTGAATTTGCTCAAATCGGCCGATTTGGCTTATTTCGGCCAAATCTGTGTATTTTGGATGGAAACAGAACCTAATGGATGGAAACGTGCCAAAATGACTAAAACAGGCAGAAACGAGCGAAATCGGTCAGAAACGATCGTTTCATCCAGGAATTTGCTCAAATCGTCCGATTTGGCTTATTTCGGCCAAATCTGTCTATTTTGGATTCAAATTGCACCAAATTGATGAAAACGTGCCAAAATGACTAAAACAGGCAGAAACGAGCGAAATCGGTCAGAAACGATCGTTTCATCTCTGAATTTGCTCAAATCGGCCGATTTGGCTTATTTCGGCCAAATCTGTCTATTTTGGATTCAAATTGCACCAAATTGATGAAAACGTGCCAAAATGACTAAAACAGGCAGAAACGAGCGAAATCGGTCAGAAACGATCGTTTCATCAAGGAATTTGCTCAAATCGGCCGATTTGGCTTATTTCGGCCAAATCTGTCTATTTTGGATTCAAATTGCACCAAATTGATGAAAACGTGAGTTACATCCCCGTAACACCAAGCGTCGCTGTTATGACGTCACCCGTACGATTAGTATAAATAAGAAGTAGCATTAAGCGCAGTAGCCTTTTTAGTGAGTCTTTGCTTGTATCGCGAACGTTGTGTTTACTATCGGTCCTGTTTGAAATAAATTAATTTCAAAGTAAAGTGTTTTTTTTGAGTCTTAAAACGGATCAAAACATAACTGGCGCAGTCGTTCGGATTTTTGAGACGTTCAAAAGGGCATATTTTGAACGGTTTCTTTCAAGAATTTGCTCAAAGAAGAATTCTACTCCAAAAGGACTTAAGGAAACCCGAAGGACCACCGATCAAATCAACGACGAGACAGCAAGCTCCACAGGCCCTGGACACTGTTCGAGAGCATATCGACCAGTTCCAGTACTTCGTAGGACCCTTCGCAGGTGGACAAAAATCGCCAATCCTGAGAAGCCCAAAGACGAAGACCATCGCCTCATCGAGAGACTTCATGAAGCTAATAATCTTCATTTTGCTGTAAGTTTAATCAATTGTCATTTTGTTAGCATTAGACTTTAAGTAGAATAGTAATAGGAAGCGATTGTATTAACTTTGCTAAAACCGAGCCTTCACGATTGAGCCGATAAACGAAATTGATCTTAGTGATTTATTTAATAACATATCGCTCCATTCTAATAGCAACATGCCCCCAGTAAATTACCAATTGTTGAAATATCAGTCTGATAACATCCCACATTTTGACGGTAACCCTCGCTTACTAAATAGATTTATTACCGCTGTGGAAAATCTGTTAAAAGCTTTTTTTAACCGTGCAGAACCAAATGATCCCATAAATATTTGCCTGTTCGATACGATACTTAGTAAATTGACTGGTAGAGCAGCCGAATTAATTTCTTCACGTGTCGAATTAAATTCTTGGGCACTCATAAAGGATGTTTTGACCCTCAGTTTCGCGGATCAAAGATCTATAGACTGTCTAATACAAGACTTAATTAATTTAAAACCTTTTAAAACCGAATCTCCCTTGCAATTTGGCATGAGAATTCAAGATTCAAGGAGTTTACTATTTGCTAAACTTAACGCTGGCCCAGATACCAATGAAACAAAATTAATTAAGATTAATCACTACGACGAATTTGCACTAAAAACGTTCATCAATGGATTACCGTATAACCTCCAACTTGTAGTAAGATTAAAAACCCCATCGAGTTTGGAACAAGCCATGTCATTTGTGAAAGAAGAGGAAAATTTTATTCGCTTCAAAACTACACAAAATTTCGGGCAAAGTCAAAAACCACCCAATAGATTTCACAATTCTAGTTCCACGCCCATGAATAGACCCAGTTTCCCAAGCCATTTCAGCCGTAACCCTCAAACTTCAAATGCACCCCCAACGCAATGGGCAAACAACTTCAATTCATCTCGAACATTCCCGAGCTTCCCACAACAAAACAACTTCCCAAAACCACAGTTCTCAAATTCTAGTTTCCCAAGCTATTTGCCAAAAGCAAACGGCCCTTTCAGTAACCAGTCCAATGCTTTTCGACCTAATGGATTTGCCCCTAAACCCTTTGGACAAGCGTCCCAAAGATCTAACATCAGTCGTAAATTTGAACCCATGGACACCAGTTCTGGTAACACCTTGATTAACGGCAACAAAAAGAATTTTATAAGCCAAGAACTGTATAATCAGGAAGTATTCCCTCAAACACCTGAACACCCCGATCACATTGACGTACCTATCGAGGAACCTCCCGAGAACCCCTACGACTTAAATCTCGTTGAGGATCATTTTAATGCACCATTTGACCAGAATCATCTGTATCATGACATCGATTATCAGCAACCCGATATTGAAAAAGATACCCAAGAGGAAAACCTAAATTTTCCTTTAACCGGTCAGAGCACAAACACGACGTAATATTCTTAAACAACCATGACACCCAATTACCATACATCCTGATACCCGAACTCAAATCTAAATTCTTGTTAGACACTGGTAGCACTAGAAGCTTCCTAAAACCCCAAATTGCTTATCAGAAATTTCCCCATTTAATTCAGGAAGAACTCTTTCAAGTTCAGACCGCCCACGCAACTTCTTTTCATAACGAAACTATCACACTACCAATATTCCCCACGTTACAAACACCAGGTTCACATAAATTTTTCCTTTTCGAATTCTCCCCAAAATTTGAAGGACTCATAGGACTTGATCTTATGAAACAATTAGACGCCAAAATCGATTTCAAAGCGAATACTTTAAACTTACCCGGAACAACACTACCTGTTTACCACGATGCGAAAACCCCTCAACCCCGAGATATTAATTACCACGATTTCAATTACGTAATAAGCCCTAGGAGTATCCAGCAAATCAGAATTCCAGTCAAAATGTCCAACGGATACGGCATAATCCCTTATCAAAAACTAGGACACCTCGAAATTCCAGAATGCCTAGTACGAGTTCAAAACAATACAGCCCTGACTACCGCCTTAAACCCTAGAGAAAATCCGATAAACCTGCAACTTCTCGAAACGTTCAACATAGAACCAATAAACACGAACGAATTAAACTTCATAGATCACCCCTTAACTCAAAATTCTGCCGGACAAACCACTGACCAATTGCTCAAGGATAACCTAAGAAAAATTAGACTTGACCACTGCAATTCCGAAGAAAGGGAACAGATCTCCAAACTATGCTACGAATTCCGTGATATTTTCCATTGCGAAAACATCCCGTTAACTTTTACTAATTCAATAAAACACAGGATAAAGGTCAAAGACGAAACTCCCATTTTTACTAAGACGTATAGGTACCCCGAAGTACATCGTGCCGAGGTAAAAAAGCAAGTTTCCGAATTATTACATCAAAATATCATCCGAGATTCAAATTCACCATGGTCATCGCCTATTTGGATCGTGCCAAAAAAACTAGACCAATCTAAGAAACAAAAGTGGCGAATGGTCATCGACTACCGAAAGCTGAACGAACAGACAGTAGATGATAAATTCCCTTTGCCTAATATCAACGAAATACTTGACAAACTAGGCAAAGCCCATTATTTCACGACACTGGACTTAGCAAATGGATTTCACCAAATCCAAATGCATGATGAAGACATTGGCAAAACAGCTTTTACTACGGACACCGGGCATTACGAATTTCTACGAATGCCCTTCGGCCTCAAAAACGCCCCGGCGACCTTCCAACGCGTGATGAACAACATCCTACGAGGACTACAAAATGAAACATGTCTAGTCTACTTAGACGATGTGATCATCTTTAGTACAAGCCTGCAAGAACATATCGAAAATCTAAGAAACGTTTTTAAACGACTGAGAGACTCAAAGTTTAAGATCCAACTTGACAAGTCCGAGTTTCTAAGGAAAGAGGTACAGTACTTAGGACACGTTGTGAGTCGAGACGGAGTAAAGCCGAATCCCGACAAGATCAATGCAGTGAAAAACTTTCCTATTCCCAAAACTACCCGAGAGATAAAGTCATTCCTAGGATTAGTCGGATACTATAGACGCTTTATTAAAGATTTTGCTAAAATTACAAAGCCACTGACCAACTGCCTCAAGAAAAATGTTAAGATAATACATAACCCTGAATTCGTTAATTCTTTTAACCACTGCAAACAAATTCTAATAAATTTCCCCGTCTTACAATACCCCGACTTCTCGAAACCCTTTCTATTGACCACGGATGCGAGTAACTATGCAATCGGAGCTGTTTTATCGCAAGGTCCAATACCTAATGATCGACCCATAGCCTATGCATCTAGGACCCTAAATGATTCGGAAACCAAATATTCGACAATCGAGAAAGAATTACTAGCAATAGTTTGGGCATGTAAATATTTCCGCCCCTACTTATTTGGCCGCAAGTTTTACATTTACACAGACCATAGGCCCCTAGTATGGCTTTTTAACCTGAAGGAACCTAACTCAAAATTGGTGAGATGGCGATTGAGACTAGAAGAGTTCGATTACCAGATAATATACAAGAAGGGACGCCAGAACACTAACGCAGATGCCCTGTCCAGGATACAACTGAATATTTACGAGAACGAGTCAATTTTGAATAACCCTGGTAACTCTGACGACGACATCAAAGACTACTTAGAAACAGTCGCAGGAAACACCAACTTCGAAGAAACCAACTTTGATAACAGACCCGGGACTAGCCAGCAGAAAATAAATATCATCTCCGATATTCAACTACGTCCGCCTGACGCAGCAACCGCCGATGAAACAGTACACAGCCAAGACGCTGACCGCGAGAATCCAGGACTCAGCATTCTAGACGAAATTATAAACAACAAGCACCTGCAATTCCTGATAAAGAAATCTCCACACGTGCAGATAAAATTTAACAAAGAACGCTATGAGAATCACGTAATAAGTCACGTAGACGTATCAAATAACCCAGACACTATTAAACAATTTATTCAAGAATATCTCACTTGCAAAAAGCCCTGTTACGTATACTTCGTCGACAAAGACTTAATGTCCCCATTTATAGATGTATGCCTAAAATATTTTCAAAATCTACAAATAAGAATATGCACCAAACTGCTACACAACATCGCAGACCCGGAAGAAAAAATCATGCTCATCACCCACCAACACGAAGGCAAGCAGAACCACAGAGGCATCAACGAAACGTACCAACGCCTTAAAGCCCTTTATTACTGGCCCAAGCTAAAAGAAGACGTGACAAAATATATCAATGATTGCACCATTTGCCAAACGTCAAAATACTGCCGTTTCAAATCTTACATTCCTCTTACAAGAACAGAAACACCTAGCAAACCCTTTCAGATGATACATATCGACACCTTTACATTCGAAGCACAAAATTTCCTGACAATCTTCGATAAATTTTCCAAATTTGGACAAGCATATCCGTATGACAAAAACGCGAAATCGGTGTGCGATAAACTCGTCAACTTCTTCTCATTCTTCGGATGCCCTGAGACAGTCACTTGTGATAATGGCAAAGAATTTAACAACGAACTATTGAAGGAATTGTTGAAAACCCAAAAAATTAACATTCACTTCACGACCCCTAGACACCACGAATCTAACGCACCAGTGGAACGCTTCCACTCTACATTGATTGAACACCTCAGAATCCTAAAACAAAAGGACGACACAAAACCGATTACTGAACTAATTCCATATGCCATAATCGCATACAACAGCACTAAAAGTAGCGTAACAAATTTCACACCCCACGAACTCATCCTGGGACACACAAATACAAGAGACCCTTTTGACCTCATATCAACAACGTTTTACTCAGACTACGTCTCCTCTCATAAAGCCAAAGTCGATGCATTATGCGAAGATGTCGTGAAGAAAATGGAAAGTAATAAGGAGAAAGTTATTGCCAAAAGGAATCACAAAGGAAACGAATCCCCCGATTTTAAGGTCAACCAAAAGGTCTACCGAAATTTAAACTCTCGAAACAAAAAGAACCCAAGATTCAGCGGACCGTTTATAATCATAGAAAAATTAGAACATAATAAGGTAAAAATCCAAAGCACGCGAAGCCCCTACAAAATTGAAATAGCACATATCAAGGAACTAAAGAAACCCCTCTTTACAGATGGCCCCTCGCGCATGGAAAATCCCAGTACATCAACTTAAAATCCAACCCCGGTGTACTACCCTACAAGTTAGGCAAGGCCCAGAAGACTATTGACCACTGGCACTTTATCCAAACGTACGACATGACCGAACTATTACAAGAATTCGCAAAAATTAATACCCAATTCGACTTACTCGTCAAAACCCTAAATAACTTCACTGACTATAAACTCGAATACCACAATTCCCTTGTTGTGACTACTAGCTTAAAACACAAAATCATCCGTCAGATAAATCAAATCTTCCCGAACAAATTAAGAACGAAACGAGCTCTTATAAACGCCTTAGGATCAATCATAAAAACAATAACGGGGAACCTAGACCAAGATGACGCAAAACGTATCGACCAAAACATGGAAATCCTTAAACAAAACCAAAACGATTTAAAATCCGCCATTGACAAGCAAATGACTCTTTTTTCTAAATCAATAATCAATTTCAGAGAAACAATAAGAAATGTATCCCATAACCAAATTATATTGGAGTCACGTATTAGACAAATAATAGATGTCGTCAATCAGATCGAGGTCAAGGAAACAAACCTTTTTGAGTTCTATCGTATCCAAATGATTATCACCCAAATTACCGTCTTTTACCAGAATATTTACGATATACTTTCAAATATCGAAGAGGCAATTACCTTTGCTAAATTAAACACCTTCCATAACACCATAATCGACCCAAGTGAATTCCTAACAGAACTACAGTCAATGAAAGAGCAAATTCCCCTAGGAAAACTACCATTCGAGCCCAACATTGAAAATCTATTAACTATCGAAAACACTTTGGAAATAAAAAGTTTCGCCAAAGATAACTCGATCACGTTCATCATCGAAATTCCATTAGTAGAAAAAGTTAGTTATGATTTATTCCGATTACTTCCCTTGCCCGTAAGACATGGCGAAGTATACAAAGTCATAATACCCCGATCCGAATATCTACTGATAAACGACCAAACATTCGGATACGCGAACGAACCCTGTCGGTACGTATCCCCTAATGAATATCTATGCCCTCAAATACATATAGATAACTTCCACGATTTTTCCCCATGCGAAGTACAACTCCTGCGTTACGAACACAACGCCACACGATGTAAATCAATAACTGTTACCCTGGGGGAAACACAAATACAAAACATAGACGATAATAAGTGGATCCTGGTGACCACCAAAAGTATTGTCGGATTAGAAACATGTAAATCTTCACAAAGTAACATTCTGTTGGATGGAACTTACGCAATAGATTTAGAGTATCGTTGTAATCTTAAAATAAGGAACATAGTTTTAAGAGGCAATAGGAAAACCAACCGGCAATTTCAAATTTTCCCTTTGTTAGACATAAATATTAATCATACATATCAAAAGCCATACCAAAAAATAGAACTGCCTAACTTAAGCAAAATAGATTTAAATAATATCGCCGAATTACAGAATGAGGTTGATTTGCAGAAGAAGGAAAATTCAATGTTACTAAATACTAACCTTCACTACGACAGAACCAGTATTTGGACTGTCCTATTGTATGGTATCATAATATTGTCCTTATTAGGTTTATTAGCAAAGTATCTATGGCCTATTGTTTTAAAATACAAAAAGACCGAGAGTCCAGAAAATGACATAGTAATTTAGGTCATAGAAACTTCGGGTTTTATGCCCATCTAAGGGTGGAGGAGTTACATCCCCGTAACACCAAGCGTCGCTGTTATGACGTCACCCGTACGATTAGTATAAATAAGAAGTAGCATTAAGCGCAGTAGCCTTTTTAGTGAGTCTTTGCTTGTATCGCGAACGTTGTGTTTACTATCGGTCCTGTTTGAAATAAATTAATTTCAAAGTAAAGTGTTTTTTTTGAGTCTTAAAACGGATCAAAACATAACTCGTGCCAAAATGACTAAAACAGGCAGAAACGAGCGAAATCGGTCAGAAACGAACGTTTCATCTCTGAATTTGCTCAAATCGACCGATTTGGCTTATTTCGGCCAAATCTGTGTATTTTGGCTTGAAATTGCACCAAATTGATGAAAACGTGCCAAAATGACTAAAACAGGCAGAAACGAGCGAAATCGGTCAGAAACGATCGTTTCATCTCTGAATTTGCTCAAATCGGCCGATTTGGCTTATTTCGGCCAAATCTGTGTATTTTGGATGGAAACAGAACCTAATGGATGGAAACGTGCCAAAATGACTAAAACAGGCAGAAACGAGCGAAATCGGTCAGAAACGATCGTTTCATCCAGGAATTTGCTCAAATCGTCCGATTTGGCTTATTTCGGCCAAATCTGTCTATTTTGGATTCAAATTGCACCAAATTGATGAAAACGTGCCAAAATGACTAAAACAGGCAGAAACGAGCGAAATCGGTCAGAAACGATCGTTTCATCTCTGAATTTGCTCAAATCGGCCGATTTGGCTTATTTCGGCCAAATCTGTCTATTTTGGATTCAAATTGCACCAAATTGATGAAAACGTGCCAAAATGACTAAAACAGGCAGAAACGAGCGAAATCGGTCAGAAACGATCGTTTCATCAAGGAATTTGCTCAAATCGGCCGATTTGGCTTATTTCGGCCAAATCTGTCTATTTTGGATTCAAATTGCACCAAATTGATGAAAACGTGCCAAAATGACTAAAACAGGCAGAAACGAGCGAAATCGGTCAGAAACGATCGTTTCATCAAGGAATTTGCTCAAATCGGCCGATTTGGCTTATTTCGGCCAAATCTGTCTATTTTGGATTCAAATTGCACCAAATTGATGAAAACGTGCCAAAATGACTAAAACAGGCAGAAACGAGCGAAATCGGTCAGAAACGATCGTTTCATCCAGGAATTTGCTCAAATCGGCCGATTTGGCTTATTTCGGCCAAATCTGTCTATTTTGGATTCAAATTGCACCAAATTGATGAAAACGTGCCAAAATGACTAAAACAGGCAGAAACGAGCGAAATCGGTCAGAAACGATCGTTTCATCCAGGAATTTGCTCAAATCGTCCGATTTGGCTTATTTCGGCCAAATCTGTCTATTTTGGATTCAAATTGCACCAAATTGATGAAAACGTGCCAAAATGACTAAAACAGGCAGAAACGAGCGAAATCGGTCAGAAACGATCGTTTCATCTCTGAATTTGCTCAAATCGGCCGATTTGGCTTATTTCGGCCAAATCTGTCTATTTTGGATTCAAATTGCACCAAATTGATGAAAACGTGCCAAAATGACTAAAACAGGCAGAAACGAGCGAAATCGGTCAGAAACGATCGTTTCATCAAGGAATTTGCTCAAATCGGCCGATTTGGCTTATTTCGGCCAAATCTGTCTATTTTGGATTCAAATTGCACCAAATTGATGAAAACGTGCCAAAATGACTAAAACAGGCAGAAACGAGCGAAATCGGTCAGAAACGATCGTTTCATCTCTGAATTTGCTCAAATCGGCCGATTTGGCTTATTTCGGCCAAATCTGTGTATTTTGGATGGAAACAGAACCTAATGGATGGAAACGTGCCAAAATGACTAAAACAGGCAGAAACGAGCGAAATCGGTCAGAAACGATCGTTTCATCCAGGAATTTGCTCAAATCGTCCGATTTGGCTTATTTCGGCCAAATCTGTCTATTTTGGATTCAAATTGCACCAAATTGATGAAAACGTGCCAAAATGACTAAAACAGGCAGAAACGAGCGAAATCGGTCAGAAACGATCGTTTCATCTCTGAATTTGCTCAAATCGGCCGATTTGGCTTATTTCGGCCAAATCTGTCTATTTTGGATGGAAACAGAACCTAATGGATGGAAACGTGCCAAAATGACTAAAACAGGCAGAAACGAGCGAAATCGGTCAGAAACGATCGTTTCATCTCTGAATTTGCTCAAATCGGCCGATTTGGCTTATTTCGGCCAAATCTGTCTATTTTGGATGGAAACAGAACCTAATGGATGAAAACGTGCCAAAATGACTAAAACAGGCAGAAACGAGCGAAATCGGTCAGAAACGATCGTTTCATCCAGGAATTTGCTCAAATCGGTCGATTTGGCTTATTTCGGCCAAATCTGTCTATTTTGGATTCAAATTGCACCAAATTGATGAAAACGTGCCAAAATGACTAAAACAGGCAGAAACGAGCGAAATCGGTCAGAAACGATCGTTTCATCTCTGAATTTGCTCAAATCGGCCGATTTGGCTTATTTCGGCCAAATCTGTCTATTTTGGATGGAAACAGAACCTAATGGATGGAAACGTGCCAAAATGACTAAAACAGGCAGAAACGAGCGAAATCGGTCAGAAACGATCGTTTCATCTCTGAATTTGCTCAAATCGGCCGATTTGGCTTATTTCGGCCAAATCTGTCTATTTTGGATGGAAACAGAACCTAATGGATGAAAACGTGCCAAAATGACTAAAACAGGCAGAAACGAGCGAAATCGGTCAGAAACGATCGTTTCATCCAGGAATTTGCTCAAATCGGTCGATTTGGCTTATTTCGGCCAAATCTGTCTATTTTGGATGGAAACAGAACCAAATTGATGAAAACGTGCCAAAATGACTAAAACAGGCAGAAACGAGCGAAATCGGTCAGAAACGATCGTTTCATCCAGGAATTTGCTCAAATCGGTCGATTTGGCTTATTTCGGCCAAATCTGTCTATTTTGGATTCAAATTGCACCAAATTGATGAAAACGTGCCAAAATGACTAAAACAGGCAGAAACGAGCGAAATCGGTCAGAAACGATCGTTTCATCTCTGAATTTGCTCAAATCGGCCGATTTGGCTTATTTCGGCCAAATCTGTCTATTTTGGATGGAAACAGAACCTAATGGATGGAAACGTGCCAAAATGACTAAAACAGGCAGAAACGAGCGAAATCGGTCCGAAACGATGGTTTCATCTCTGAATTTGCTCAAATCGGCCGATTTGGCTTATTTCGGCCAAATCTGTCTATTTTGGATGGAAACAGAACCAAATTGATGAAAACGTGCCAAAATGACTAAAACAGGCAGAAACGAGCGAAATCGGTCAGAAACGATGGTTTCATCTCTGAATTTGCTCAAATCGACCGATTTGGCTTATTTCGGCCAAATCTGTCTATTTTGGATTCAAATTGCACCAAATTGATGAAAACGTGCCAAAATGACTAAAACAGGCAGAAACGAGCGAAATCGGTCAGAAACGATCGTTTCATCTCTGAATTTGCTCAAATCGGCCGATTTGGCTTATTTCGGCCAAATCTGTCTATTTTGGATGGAAACAGAACCTAATGGATGGAAACGTGCCAAAATGACTAAAACAGGCAGAAACGAGCGAAATCGGTCAGAAACGATCGTTTCATCCAGGAATTTGCTCAAATCGGTCGATTTGGCTTATTTCGGCCAAATCTGTCTATTTTGGATGGAAACAGAACCAAATTGATGAAAACGTGCCAAAATGACTAAAACAGGCAGAAACGAGCGAAATCGGTCAGAAACGATCGTTTCATCTCTGAATTTGCTCAAATCGACCGATTTGGCTTATTTCGGCCAAATCTGTCTATTTTGGATGGAAACAGAACCTAATGGATGAAAACGTGCCAAAATGACTAAAACAGGCAGAAACGAGCGAAATCGGTCAGAAACGATCGTTTCATCCAGGAATTTGCTCAAATCGGTCGATTTGGCTTATTTCGGCCAAATCTGTCTATTTTGGATGGAAACAGAACCTAATGGATGAAAACGTGCCAAAATGACTAAAACAGGCAGAAACGAGCGAAATCGGTCAGAAACGATCGTTTCATCCAGGAATTTGCTCAAATCGGTCGATTTGGCTTATTTCGGCCAAATCTGTCTATTTTGGATTCAAATTGCACCAAATTGATGAAAACGTGCCAAAATGACTAAAACAGGCAGAAACGAGCGAAATCGGTCAGAAACGATCGTTTCATCTCTGAATTTGCTCAAATCGGCCGATTTGGCTTATTTCGGCCAAATCTGTCTATTTTGGATGGAAACAGAACCTAATGGATGGAAACGTGCCAAAATGACTAAAACAGGCAGAAACGAGCGAAATCGGTCAGAAACGATCGTTTCATCTCTGAATTTGCTCAAATCGGCCGATTTGGCTTATTTCGGCCAAATCTGTCTATTTTGGATGGAAACAGAACCTAATGGATGAAAACGTGCCAAAATGACTAAAACAGGCAGAAACGAGCGAAATCGGTCAGAAACGATCGTTTCATCCAGGAATTTGCTCAAATCGGTCGATTTGGCTTATTTCGGCCAAATCTGTCTATTTTGGATGGAAACAGAACCAAATTGATGAAAACGTGCCAAAATGACTAAAACAGGCAGAAACGAGCGAAATCGGTCAGAAACGATCGTTTCATCCAGGAATTTGCTCAAATCGGTCGATTTGGCTTATTTCGGCCAAATCTGTCTATTTTGGATTCAAATTGCACCAAATTGATGAAAACGTGCCAAAATGACTAAAACAGGCAGAAACGAGCGAAATCGGTCAGAAACGATCGTTTCATCTCTGAATTTGCTCAAATCGGCCGATTTGGCTTATTTCGGCCAAATCTGTCTATTTTGGATGGAAACAGAACCTAATGGATGGAAACGTGCCAAAATGACTAAAACAGGCAGAAACGAGCGAAATCGGTCCGAAACGATGGTTTCATCTCTGAATTTGCTCAAATCGGCCGATTTGGCTTATTTCGGCCAAATCTGTCTATTTTGGATGGAAACAGAACCAAATTGATGAAAACGTGCCAAAATGACTAAAACAGGCAGAAACGAGCGAAATCGGTCAGAAACGATGGTTTCATCTCTGAATTTGCTCAAATCGACCGATTTGGCTTATTTCGGCCAAATCTGTCTATTTTGGATTCAAATTGCACCAAATTGATGAAAACGTGCCAAAATGACTAAAACAGGCAGAAACGAGCGAAATCGGTCAGAAACGATCGTTTCATCTCTGAATTTGCTCAAATCGGCCGATTTGGCTTATTTCGGCCAAATCTGTCTATTTTGGATGGAAACAGAACCTAATGGATGGAAACGTGCCAAAATGACTAAAACAGGCAGAAACGAGCGAAATCGGTCAGAAACGATCGTTTCATCCAGGAATTTGCTCAAATCGGTCGATTTGGCTTATTTCGGCCAAATCTGTCTATTTTGGATGGAAACAGAACCAAATTGATGAAAACGTGCCAAAATGACTAAAACAGGCAGAAACGAGCGAAATCGGTCAGAAACGATCGTTTCATCTCTGAATTTGCTCAAATCGACCGATTTGGCTTATTTCGGCCAAATCTGTCTATTTTGGATGGAAACAGAACCTAATGGATGAAAACGTGCCAAAATGACTAAAACAGGCAGAAACGAGCGAAATCGGTCAGAAACGATCGTTTCATCCAGGAATTTGCTCAAATCGGTCGATTTGGCTTATTTCGGCCAAATCTGTCTATTTTGGATGGAAACAGAACCTAATGGATGAAAACGTGCCAAAATGACTAAAACAGGCAGAAACGAGCGAAATCGGTCAGAAACGATCGTTTCATCCAGGAATTTGCTCAAATCGGTCGATTTGGCTTATTTCGGCCAAATCTGTCTATTTTGGATTCAAATTGCACCAAATTGATGAAAACGTGCCAAAATGACTAAAACAGGCAGAAACGAGCGAAATCGGTCAGAAACGATCGTTTCATCTCTGAATTTGCTCAAATCGACCGATTTGGCATATTTCGGCCAAATCTGCCTATTTTGGATTCAAATTGCACCAAATTGATGAAAACGTGCCAAAATGACTAAAACAGGCAGAAACGAGCGAAATCGGTCAGAAACGATCGTTTCATCCAGGAATTTGCTCAAATCGGCCGATTTGGCTTATTTCGGCCAAATCTGTCTATTTTGGATGGAAACAGAACCTAATGGATGGAAACGTGCCAAAATGACTAAAACAGGCAGAAACGAGCGAAATCGGTCAGAAACGATCGTTTCATCTCTGAATTTGCTCAAATCGGCCGATTTGGCTTATTTCGGCCAAATCTGTCTATTTTGGATGGAAACAGAACCTAATGGATGAAAACGTGCCAAAATGACTAAAACAGGCAGAAACGAGCGAAATCGGTCAGAAACGATCGTTTCATCCAGGAATTTGCTCAAATCGGCCGATTTGGCTTATTTCGGCCAAATCTGTCTATTTTGGATGGAAACAGAACCTAATGGATGAAAACGTGCCAAAATGACTAAAACAGGCAGAAACGAGCGAAATCGGTCAGAAACGATCGTTTCATCCAGGAATTTGCTCAAATCGGCCGATTTGGCTTATTTCGGCCAAATCTGTCTATTTTGGATGGAAACAGAACCAAATTGATGAAAACGTGCCAAAATGACTAAAACAGGCAGAAACGAGCGAAATCGGTCAGAAACGATCGTTTCATCTCTGAATTTGCTCAAATCGACCGATTTGGCTTATTTCGGCCAAATCTGTCTATTTTGGATTCAAATTGCACCAAATGGATGAAAACGTGCCAAAATGACTAAAACAGGCAGAAACGAGCGAAATCGGTCAGAAACGATCGTTTCATCCAGGAATTTGCTCAAATCGGTCGATTTGGCTTATTTCGGCCAAATCTGTCTATTTTGGATTCAAATTGCACCAAATTGATGAAAACGTGCCAAAATGACTAAAACAGGCAGAAACGAGCGAAATCGGTCAGAAACGATCGTTTCATCAAGGAATTTGCTCAAATCGGCCGATTTGGCTTATTTCGGCCAAATCTGTCTATTTTGGATTCAAATTGCACCAAATTGATGAAAACGTGCCAAAATGACTAAAACAGGCAGAAACGAGCGAAATCGGTCAGAAACGATCGTTTCATCCAGGAATTTGCTCAAATCGGTCGATTTGGCTTATTTCGGCCAAATCTGTCTATTTTGGATGGAAACAGAACCAAATTGATGAAAACGTGCCAAAATGACTAAAACAGGCAGAAACGAGCGAAATCGGTCAGAAACGATCGTTTCATCCAGGAATTTGCTCAAATCGGTCGATTTGGCTTATTTCGGCCAAATCTGTCTATTTTGGTTTCAAATTGCACCAAATTGATGAAAACGTGCCAAAATGACTAAAACAGGCAGAAACGAGCGAAATCGGTCAGAAACGATCGTTTCATCTCTGAATTTGCTCAAATCGACCGATTTGGCTTATTTCGGCCAAATCTGTCTATTTTGGATTCAAATTGCACCAAATGGATGAAAACGTGCCAAAATGACTAAAACAGGCAGAAACGAGCGAAATCGGTCAGAAACGATCGTTTCATCCAGGAATTTGCTCAAATCGGTCGATTTGGCTTATTTCGGCCAAATCTGTCTATTTTGGATTCAAATTGCACCAAATTGATGAAAACGTGCCAAAATGACTAAAACAGGCAGAAACGAGCGAAATCGGTCAGAAACGATCGTTTCATCTCTGAATTTGCTCAAATCGACCGATTTGGCATATTTCGGCCAAATCTGCCTATTTTGGATTCAAATTGCACCAAATTGATGAAAACGTGCCAAAATGACTAAAACAGGCAGAAACGAGCGAAATCGGTCAGAAACGATCGTTTCATCTCTGAATTTGCTCAAATCGACCGATTTGGCATATTTCGGCCAAATCTGCCTATTTTGGATTCAAATTGCACCAAATTGATGAAAACGTGCCAAAATGACTAAAACAGGCAGAAACGAGCGAAATCGGTCAGAAACGATCGTTTCATCCAGGAATTTGCTCAAATCGGCCGATTTGGCTTATTTCGGCCAAATCTGTCTATTTTGGATTCAAATTGCACCAAATTGATGAAAACGTGCCAAAATGACTAAAACAGGCAGAAACGAGCGAAATCGGTCCGAAACGATGGTTTCATCTCTGAATTTGCTCAAATCGGCCGATTTGGCTTATTTCGGCCAAATCTGTCTATTTTGGATGGAAACAGAACCTAATGGATGAAAACGTGCCAAAATGACTAAAACAGGCAGAAACGAGCGAAATCGGTCAGAAACGATCGTTTCATCCAGGAATTTGCTCAAATCGGCCGATTTGGCTTATTTCGGCCAAATCTGTCTATTTTGGATGGAAACAGAACCTAATGGATGAAAACGTGCCAAAATGACTAAAACAGGCAGAAACGAGCGAAATCGGTCAGAAACGATCGTTTCATCCAGGAATTTGCTCAAATCGGCCGATTTGGCTTATTTCGGCCAAATCTGTCTATTTTGGATGGAAACAGAACCAAATTGATGAAAACGTGCCAAAATGACTAAAACAGGCAGAAACGAGCGAAATCGGTCAGAAACGATCGTTTCATCTCTGAATTTGCTCAAATCGACCGATTTGGCTTATTTCGGCCAAATCTGTCTATTTTGGATTCAAATTGCACCAAATGGATGAAAACGTGCCAAAATGACTAAAACAGGCAGAAACGAGCGAAATCGGTCAGAAACGATCGTTTCATCCAGGAATTTGCTCAAATCGGTCGATTTGGCTTATTTCGGCCAAATCTGTCTATTTTGGATTCAAATTGCACCAAATTGATGAAAACGTGCCAAAATGACTAAAACAGGCAGAAACGAGCGAAATCGGTCAGAAACGATCGTTTCATCTCTGAATTTGCTCAAATCGACCGATTTGGCATATTTCGGCCAAATCTGCCTATTTTGGATTCAAATTGCACCAAATTGATGAAAACGTGCCAAAATGACTAAAACAGGCAGAAACGAGCGAAATCGGTCAGAAACGATCGTTTCATCCAGGAATTTGCTCAAATCGGCCGATTTGGCTTATTTCGGCCAAATCTGTCTATTTTGGATTCAAATTGCACCAAATGGATGAAAACGTGCCAAAATGACTAAAACAGGCAGAAACGAGCGAAATCGGTCAGAAACGATCGTTTCATCAAGGAATTTGCTCAAATCGGCCGATTTGGCTTATTTCGGCCAAATCTGTCTATTTTGGATTCAAATTGCACCAAATTGATGAAAACGTGCCAAAATGACTAAAACAGGCAGAAACGAGCGAAATCGGTCAGAAACGATCGTTTCATCCAGGAATTTGCTCAAATCGGTCGATTTGGCTTATTTCGGCCAAATCTGTCTATTTTGGATGGAAACAGAACCAAATTGATGAAAACGTGCCAAAATGACTAAAACAGGCAGAAACGAGCGAATTCGGTCAGAAACGATCGTTTCATCCAGGAATTTGCTCAAATCGGTCGATTTGGCTTATTTCGGCCAAATCTGTCTATTTTGGATTCAAATTGCACCAAATTGATGAAAACGTGCCAAAATGACTAAAACAGGCAGAAACGAGCGAAATCGGTCAGAAACGATCGTTTCATCTCTGAATTTGCTCAAATCGGCCGATTTGGCTTATTTCGGCCAAATCTGTCTATTTTGGATTCAAATTGCACCAAATGGATGAAAACGTGCCAAAATGACTAAAACAGGCAGAAACGAGCGAAATCGGTCAGAAACGATCATTTCATCAAGGAATTTGCTCAAATCGGCCGATTTGGCTTATTTCGGCCAAATCTGTCTATTTTGGATTCAAATTGCACCAAATTGATGAAAACGTGCCTTTTTTTTTTTTTTTTTTTTTTTTTTTTTTTTTTTTTTTTGTACGAGGAAAATCTTCTAAAGACACCCGTGCCTGCTGACGAATTGGCAGGGTAGTGTGGGATTCACTGTGTTGTACTTAGCAGTGCCTACCCACTAAAAACCTCGTTTGCAGCTTTCCACCGTCGGCCGGAACTGTCCCTCGGGATAAAACCTCGGTTACGACGGTGGTTTCGGTGTTGTCATTGTTTTTGCGCGTCGCAATATTCGGAAATTTAATATAAAAATAGAAAGATTTTTTTTTTTTTTTTTTTTTTTCTATATTTTCGGGAAATCTGGAAAAACAATTTACTAGTCAGGAAGTGGCTGTATGAGTTTTATAATTTAGTGACGGCCATCAGTGAAAATAATCGTGACCGCCCCATAATCCTTTGGATTTATGCTGTTTCGTGAAATTAAAATTACGAGAATCATACCGTACGCAAGATTCGTTCTTGCCTCTCTTTCTCTCTCATCATATTGGAAATGGCTCTGCTGCAGCGATCCCAATTTTCTGGGTTTTTTAGCATTGCTTTTATTAGATTTACTGGAGTTAGAGCGTTCACGCATGCTTTTAACTCGTCTCGTTGAGTTTGGAAAATCGGGCATCGGAAAATACAGTGCTCTGCGGAGTCTAAGATTCCGCAGTGACTGCAGTTCGGTTCCGTTTTTCCAATGCGGTGCGTGAAAGCTCTAAAGCTTCCGTGCCCGGTGAACGCCTGAGTTAGGTAATAATTCAGGCGTTTGTGTTTGCATGAGACCCACGTATCCAGGTTAGGGATTAATTTCTTAGTCCACTGCCCCTTTTCCGCGAGACATGACCAACGTTGCTGCCATTTCCAAATTGTTTCAGATCGAGCTGCTTTTTTGTCCGCATTGCTGACTTTCTGTAAAGTGTTGAGCCGTGTTCTCTCCTCGATTAGCAAATCGATTGGAGGAATTCCTGCTAGCACTTGTACCGCTTCATAGGATACAGTGCGATACGCACATATGACTCTCAGGAGTGCCTTTCTTTGCACGCTGAGCAACATACGTACGTATTTTCCGATTCTCGTCATCCACCCCCAAATCGGAGCGGCGTAGAGAAGCGTCGACTGTACTACTCCATAAAGAAGTTGTCTTTTTTGGGAACTTGGACCGTCTAACGTAGGCATGATTCTTTGCAAAAGTCCCAGTTTGTTTAGACTTTTCCGGCAGATTACTTCCACGTGGCGCCCGTGATGCAAATTTTCTCCGAATTCTACACCCAAATATCTGATGGATTTTTTGGGCTTAACGCGGACGTCATTAGCGATGAAGAAAATGTCCTTCTTATACCTTTTCCCGTTTAGAATCACTGCTTCGGTTTTTTCCGAGGCTATTTGAAGCGAATGGTCGGTCAACCATTGCACGCAACGGTTTATTGCCCGATTCGCTTCGCCTATTAGCTGCGCCCTATCGGAGCCGCAAACGACGAGAGCAATGTCGTCTGCGTAGCCAATGGGCGTAACGTTTTCCGATTTGCCCGCCTCTAAGATGGGGTCGTACATGATGTTCCATAGGAGCGGGCCGAGTACCGAACCTTGCGGAATGCCCATCGCCATATTGAACGTGGTCTCTTTGTCTATTTTTACTACTCTATTTGCGAAGTAGTCTTTTATGACGTTGATTAAGTAATCTGAAATATTTCTTCTAGTCAATTCGTTAATTATGCACTCCCATGACGCGCTGTTGAACGCATTTCTCACGTCTAGCGTGATTAATGCGCACCAACGTTCTCCGCGACGACGATTTTTGACGTCGCGGGCCACTTCTAGAACACGCGTCATGGCATGCATCGCGGATTTTCCTTTTCTGAAGCCGAATTGTACGTCGGACAGCGGATGTTTTGCCGTCAGTTCCTCATCGAGGCGGCTCTTGATGAGGTGTTCATACAATTTGGCCGCAGCATCGATTAGACAAATAGGCCTGTACGATCCCAGCTCTTCGCTATTCTTGTACGGTTTTAGAAGCAAGATTAATTTCGCAATCTTCCAGGAATCCGGAAATTCTTGGTTTTCCAGCGCTTGATTAAGCACTCGTAGCCATACATCCGGGTATGCTTCGAGGCTATATTTAACCGCTTCCGCACTGAGCCCGTCGGGACCCGGTGCTGCTGCGCTTTTTAATTTGCAAGCGGCCGTTTTTACTTCCTCTATCGAGAACGGAGTAAAAACGACCGGCATTTTCTTGGCTGGAATGCGACCGGACCCCTTCGGGAAAAGGTACTCCGCGATTTCCAATTTCCGTTGTGCAGTTAACTCAAAAGGATTTCCGGGTTTGAGGTGTCTCATGACAATTTTGTACCCCTCACCCCAGATGTCATCATCGAGTTTCTTGCACAATTCGCTCCATGTCGCTTTTTTGCGCGAGCTAATTTCTTTTTGAAGGGATTTTCTTTCCTCCTTGTACTCTTGCCAGAGCGCCTCCGTTTCGGCATCCGCGGTGTTCGAATTCGCGTATGCGCGAAGCGCACGTCTTCTAGCTTTTATGCAGCTCTTCCTTTTCTGATCGATCTGCTCTGTCCACCAGTACGGATTCGGGTTTCCAGTCACTGCATTGCTATTTTCAACACAAGCCTTCCGGAAAGCATCCTTCATAATTTTTGAAATCTCTTTCCCGCTATTTACCTCGGGGTGGCGTTGTAAGAGATCGCCAAAAGCCTCAATAAATTTATGCTTGTCCGGTTTTACGATTCCTGGCAGTCTCGTTTTCCGTTCCGGTATTTTGCCGATTTCAAAATAAATGTGCCTATGCGGCGAATACGGTTCATTATCATCTATGACCTGCCAATCCTTCGCGTGATTGGTCAGGCTTTGGCTCACAAAAGTGACATCGATACAAGATTGCTGTTGACGTCTTACGAACGTGGGTTCTCCCGTGTTAAGAGCCACCATATTGAAGGCCCCCATCATCTGGGACAACGCCCCGCCTCTTGCGTCCTCTCTCATCGCACCCCAGTCCGGGGATTTGGCATTAAAATCTCCCATTATGACTAATTTACCGTGTCGGCCGGCGGCTTCTCGGTGCAAATCGATCAGGTATTGGTCGAACTGCTCCCTTGTACAGTTAGGCGAGATGTAGCAGGCTATTATTGTGTATTCGGCACCGAATAGGACAATAAGGCCGTCGCGTCGAATTACTTTTGAGAACTTTACATTTTTTGTTCTCGCAAATATGGCTACATTATTTAAATTGTCAGTGATCCATTTCGGATTGTTCTGAATTAACTTTTTGTTTGGCTCGCTGGCGACAATTAAATCGACATCTCGCTTCGCTGCTTCCAGGAAAGCCATGTCGTGTGCTTTAACAGATCGGTCAGCATTAATCTGAAGGATTTTGGTTGTTATTTTTATTTTCATCTCGAAAGGTGTTTGTTATTTGAAAGCTAAGAAGGGAAGAAAACTTTTTTTTTTTTGTTTTTTTTTTTTTGTTTTTTTTGTGTTTTTTTTTTGTTTTCTTTTATTTTTAACGATTTTCCGTTATCGTCGCGTCGTGTTCGCTATCTACGGGCGCGAACTCTTCCTGTCGTCGTACCTGTTGTCGTTTAATTACGCGAGCGCGATTCAGTGCGTTGCGGAACTTGACGCACTTGCTGCTGGTAGGGCGGTGTCCTTTTTCGTTGCAAAGGACACATATACAATCTTCTTCTTTCCGAGTACAGTTTTTGCCGCGGTGGTCCGGTTTTCCGCACCGGTAACAGCATTTCCTTCGGTCTGGGCCGCTGCAATTTGCTGTCGCGTGGTCGTAGGCCCAGCACCTAACGCAGCGATCGATCGTGAGGTGCTTCTCAAGCTTGCACCTGACGAGTCCGACCCGAAGGGGTTCCGCCAGTATCGCGGCCGCGTGTTTTTCCTGGAGCCGTACCGTTACAGCCTGCCCAGATTGTGCGTAGGGGCGCATTTCCCCTATAGCAACATCCGCCTCTTTCAAGTCGGGTATTTTGTTTTTGAGGGCTTTGAAGACCTCGTCTTTTGTAGCTGCTGCGTCCATGCCCCGAATGAATACAGACGTTTTTTCTTGCCTCTCCTTCAGGAGGCGGACGCTGTCTTTACCCAGAGATTTCTCTAGGTCCCGGCCGATTGTTTCAAGCGCTTTCTCGTTTTTTTCCAGGGTAATAACGAGATTCCCTTCTTTATTCGATTTTATGGTTTTAATTACTTCCTTGCTCTCGTTTGTTCCGAGCGAAGAATTGATTTTCTTAATTGTTTCAGCGGCCGTGCTTTTCTGATTGTTAACGACGATCGCGTAGGTCGCGTAATTTTTTTTTTTATTTTGTACTGCGGGTTGCTTTCCTTCCGCAGTTTTCAACTTCGTAGTGAAGATTCTGATTTTTGGCCCATCTTTGAATATAAATTGGACCATCTTCCTTAGCTTGGCGACCGACATTCCCTTCAGATGGTGAAGGGCCAGTCTCTTTTCGCGCCCGGTTTCTTCGCGGAGCTTGACCAGGGTATCAAACACGTCGCTTTCTGCCAACGGAACGTTGACTTTGATAATTTTTTTGCCGATGCATTTGTCCGTTTTTCTAGATTTGATTTTGACGAATTGTTCTAGCACGTCAAAATTTGCGAGATTTTCTATTTCCGGGTACCGGTTTTTGAACTGAGATTGAATGCTCTCAGTCATCTTTTGGTCCTCTTCTTCGACGAAAACCACTTTGGTTTCCTCAGGGAGGCCGTCCTCCACGGGGTTACCGATTACAACTTCCGTCGATGTAAAGACGGTGTTTGACCACGTTCTCCCTTCAAGCAACTTCCATGCCTGGAAAGTGGTTTTAGTTGGGAGTGATTCGACCGCCGTTTCTTGACCGGTTTGCGTCGCGATGGTCGCCACCGTGTTTCGCTTTTTGGCGCGTTCCAGGATTAATTTTTTATTATCACGTAGCTTATCTGCGCACGCGGAGAATTTCCGAATTCCCTGTTTTATCTCACGCTTGGTATTTTTATTCGCCTTGATGAGAGCCAATAACTCTTTACCTGTGTAGAACAGGGTGTCTATGAGGCACTTTAATTCCTCCGCGGATAAGCTTGCCGTCTCATTAGCGACGGTCGGTATTTTGTTCGAGTCGAGTCTCGCGTTTTCGCTTATAACGGAGGAGTCGGAAGTTTCCCCCGAGCCGTCCGAACTAGGAAGCTTAAAACGTTTAGTAGGGGACCTTTTTTTCCGCCTTGCTTGGGATTTCGCCCCAGTGTCCTCTTCTTCGCTACTATAAAAGCTGCTATAATGCAGCTCGCTCCTTTCATTATCAATAACCTCCACAATGGAATCCATTGCGGGGGTTCGCTTTAATTGCTTTCAATGGCCAAGTAAAATTATTTCTTTTTTCGAAAGTAGCAAAACGACAAAAACGGTTGGCCGCCAGATGTTGAGCACAACCTATCGTCCCAACGAGATGGGTCGTTTTTTATTGCCCGTCGGTATAAATTCAGTGCAATAAAAATTCCAACGAGAAGGGTCGATTTTATTGCCAGTCGGCCTATATGCAGTGCAATAAAAATTCCAACGACTTACCAGACTCTTTCTGTTTTCACAGAAAACTGCGGAAAATCGTCGAAAACTTTCCCGCAATCAACACTACACACCCGCACACACAAAGCCCTCTGAATGCGCTTCACGGTGGCACGAAAAACACTTTTCTGCGAAGCCGTTTACCGCACTTATCGAGGTATTTAGCCGGAGCAATTTGTTACGCACGTCTTGCCTAGACGCTTGTTCGCACCGAACTGGCCATATCTGTCTATTTTGGCTTGAAATTGCACCAAATTGATGAAAACGTGCCAAAATGACTAAAACAGGCAGAAACGAGCGAAATCGATCAGAAACGATCGTTTCATCAAGGAATTTGCTCAAATCGGCCGATTTGGCTTATTTCGGCCAAATCTGTCTATTTTGGATTCAAATTGCACCAAATTGATGAAAACGTGCCAAAATGACTAAAATAGGCAGAAACGAGCGAAATCGGTCAGAAACGATCGTTTCATCAAGGAATTTGCTCAAATCGGCCGATTTGGCTTATTTCGGCCAAATCTGTCTATTTTAGAGTAAAATTGCACCAAATTGATGAAAACGTGCCAAAATTACTAAAACAGGCAGAAACGAGCGAAATCGGTCAGAAACGATCGTTTCATCAAGGAATTTGCTCAAATCGACCGATTTGGCTTATTTCGGCCAAATCTGTCTATTTTGGATGGAAACAGAACCAAATGGATGAAAACGTGCCAAAATCACTAAAACAGGCAGAAACGAGCGAAATCCGTCAGAAACGATCGTTTCATCAAGGAATTTGCTCAAATCGGCCGATTTGGCTTATTTCGGCCAAATCTGTCTATTTTGGATGGAAACAGAACCAAATGGATGAAAACGTGCCAAAATCACTAAAACAGGCAGAAACGAGCGAAATCCGTCAGAAACGATCGTTTCATCTCTGAATTTGCTCAAATCGACCGATTTGGCTTATTTCGGCCAAATCTGTCTATTTTGGATTCAAATTGCACCAAATTGATGAAAACGTGCCAAAATGACTAAAATAGGCAGAAACGAGCGAAATCGGTCAGAAACGATCGTTTCATCAAGGAATTTGCTCAAATCGGCCGATTTGGCATATTTCGGCCAAATCTGTCTATTTTAGAGTAAAATTGCACCAAATTGATCAAAACGTGCCAAAATGACTAAAACAGGCAGAAACGAGCGAAATCGGTCAGAAACGATCGTTTCATCAAGGAATTTGCTCAAATCGACCGATTTGGCTTATTTCGGCCAAATCTGTCTATTTTGGATGGAAACAGAACCAAATGGATGAAAACGTGCCAAAATGACTAAAACAGGCAGAAACGAGCGAAATCGGTCAGAAACGATCGTTTCATCAAGGAATTTGCTCAAATCGGCCGATTTGGCTTATTTCGGCCAAATCTGTCTATTTTAGAGTAAAATTGCACCAAATTGATCAAAACGTGCCAAAATGACTAAAACAGGCAGAAACGAGCGAAATCGGTCAGAAACGATCGTTTCATCAAGGAATTTGCTCAAATCGACCGATTTGGCTTATTTCGGCCAAATCTGTCTATTTTGGATGGAAACAGAACCAAATGGATGAAAACGTGCCAAAATGACTAAAACAGGCAGAAACGAGCGAAATCGGTCAGAAACGATCGTTTCATCTCTGAATTTGCTCAAATCGACCGATTTGGCTTATTTCGGCAAAATCTGTCTATTTTGGATTCAAATTGCACCAAATTGATGAAAACGTGCCAAAATTACTAAAACAGGCAGAAACGAGCGAAATCGGTCAGAAACGATCGTTTCATCTCTGAATTTGCTCAAATCGACCGATTTGGCTTATTTCGGCCAAATCTGTCTATTTTGGATTAAAATTGCACCAAATTGATGAAAACGTGCCAAAATGACTAAAACAGGCAGAAACGAGCGAAATCGGTCAGAAACGATCGTTTCATCTCTGAATTTGCTCAAATCGACCGATTTGGCTTATTTCGGCCAAATCTGTCTATTTTGGATGGAAACAGAACCAAATGGATGAAAACGTGCCAAAATGACTAAAACAGGCAGAAACGAACGAAATCGGTCAGAAACGATCGTTTCATCCAGGGATTTGCTCAAATCGGCCGATTTGGCTTATTTCGGCCAAATCTGTCTATTTTGGATGGAAACAGAACCAAATGGATGAAAACGTGCCAAAATCGCTAAAACAGGCAGAAACGAGCGAAATCCGTCAGAAACGATCGTTTCATCAAGGAATTTGCTCAAATCGGCCGATTTGGCTTATTTCGGCCAAATCTGTCTATTTTGGATGGAAACAGAACCAAATGGATGAAAACGTGCCAAAATGACTAAAACAGGCAGAAACGAGCGAAATCGGTCAGAAACGATCGTTTCATCAAGGAATTTGCTCAAATCGACCGATTTGGCTTATTTCGGCCAAATCTGTCTATTTTGGATGGAAACAGAACCAAATGGATGAAAACGTGCCAAAATGACTAAAACAGGCAGAAACGAGCGAAATCGGTCAGAAACGATCGTTTCATCTCTGAATTTGCTCAAATCGACCGATTTGGCTTATTTCGGCCAAATCTGTCTATTTTGGCTTGAAATTGCAACAAATTGATGAAAACGTGCCAAAATGACTAAAACAGGCAGAAACGAGCGAAATCGGTCAGAAACGATCGTTTCATCCAGGAATTTGCTCAAATCGACCGATTTGGCTTATTTCGGCCAAATCTGTCTATTTTGGATGGAAACAGAACCAAATGGATGAAAACGTGCCAAAATGACTAAAACAGGCAGAAACGAGCGAAATCCGTCAGAAACGATCGTTTCATCAAGGAATTTGCTCAAATCGGCCGATTTGGCTTATTTCGGCCAAATCTGTCTATTTTGGATGGAAACAGAACCAAATGGATGAAAACGTGCCAAAATCACTAAAACAGGCAGAAACGAGCGAAATCCGTCAGAAACGATCGTTTCATCTCTGAATTTGCTCAAATCGACCGATTTGGCTTATTTCGGCCAAATCTGTCTATTTTGGATTAAAATTGCACCAAATTGATAAAAACGTGCCAAAATGACTAAAACAGGCAGAAACGAGCGAAATCGATCAGAAACGATCGTTTCATCCAGGAATTTGCTCAAATCGACCGATTTGGCTTATTTCGGCCAAATCTGTCTATTTTGGATTCAAATTGCACCAAATTGATGAAAACGTGCCAAAATGACTAAAATAGGCAGAAACGAGCGAAATCGGTCAGAAACGATCGTTTCATCAAGGAATTTGCTCAAATCGGCCGATTTGGCATATTTCGGCCAAATCTGTCTATTTTAGAGTAAAATTGCACCAAATTGATCAAAACGTGCCAAAATGACTAAAACAGGCAGAAACGAGCGAAATCGGTCAGAAACGATCGTTTCATCAAGGAATTTGCTCAAATCGACCGATTTGGCTTATTTCGGCCAAATCTGTCTATTTTGGATGGAAACAGAACCAAATGGATGAAAACGTGCCAAAATCACTAAAACAGGCAGAAACGAGCGAAATCGGTCAGAAACGATCGTTTCATCAAGGAATTTGCTCAAATCGGCCGATTTGGCTTATTTCGGCCAAATCTGTCTATTTTGGATTAAAATTGCACCAAATGGATGAAAACGTGCCAAAATGACTGAAACAGGCAGAAACGAGCGAAATCGGTCAGAAACGATCGTTTCATCAAGGAATTTGCTCAAATCGACCGATTTGGCTTATTTCGGCCAAATCTGTCTATTTTGGATGGAAACAGAACCAAATGGATGAAAACGTGCCAAAATCACTAAAACAGGCAGAAACGAGCGAAATCCGTCAGAAACGATCGTTTCATCAAGGAATTTGCTCAAATCGGCCGATTTGGCTTATTTCGGCCAAATCTGTCTATTTTGGATGGAAACAGAACCAAATGGATGAAAACGTGCCAAAATCACTAAAACAGGCAGAAACGAGCGAAATCCGTCAGAAACGATCGTTTCATCTCTGAATTTGCTCAAATCGACCGATTTGGCTTATTTCGGCCAAATCTGTCTATTTTGGATTCAAATTGCACCAAATTGATGAAAACGTGCCAAAATGACTAAAATAGGCAGAAACGAGCGAAATCGGTCAGAAACGATCGTTTCATCAAGGAATTTGCTCAAATCGGCCGATTTGGCATATTTCGGCCAAATCTGTCTATTTTAGAGTAAAATTGCACCAAATTGATCAAAACGTGCCAAAATGACTAAAACAGGCAGAAACGAGCGAAATCGGTCAGAAACGATCGTTTCATCAAGGAATTTGCTCAAATCGACCGATTTGGCTTATTTCGGCCAAATCTGTCTATTTTGGATGGAAACAGAACCAAATGGATGAAAACGTGCCAAAATGACTAAAACAGGCAGAAACGAGCGAAATCGGTCAGAAACGATCGTTTCATCTCTGAATTTGCTCAAATCGACCGATTTGGCTTATTTCGGCAAAATCTGTCTATTTTGGATTCAAATTGCACCAAATTGATGAAAACGTGCCAAAATTACTAAAACAGGCAGAAACGAGCGAAATCGGTCAGAAACGATCGTTTCATCTCTGAATTTGCTCAAATCGACCGATTTGGCTTATTTCGGCCAAATCTGTCTATTTTGGATTAAAATTGCACCAAATTGATGAAAACGTGCCAAAATGACTAAAACAGGCAGAAACGAGCGAAATCGGTCAGAAACGATCGTTTCATCTCTGAATTTGCTCAAATCGACCGATTTGGCTTATTTCGGCCAAATCTGTCTATTTTGGATGGAAACAGAACCAAATGGATGAAAACGTGCCAAAATGACTAAAACAGGCAGAAACGAACGAAATCGGTCAGAAACGATCGTTTCATCCAGGGATTTGCTCAAATCGGCCGATTTGGCTTATTTCGGCCAAATCTGTCTATTTTGGATGGAAACAGAACCAAATGGATGAAAACGTGCCAAAATCGCTAAAACAGGCAGAAACGAGCGAAATCCGTCAGAAACGATCGTTTCATCAAGGAATTTGCTCAAATCGGCCGATTTGGCTTATTTCGGCCAAATCTGTCTATTTTGGATGGAAACAGAACCAAATGGATGAAAACGTGCCAAAATGACTAAAACAGGCAGAAACGAGCGAAATCGGTCAGAAACGATCGTTTCATCAAGGAATTTGCTCAAATCGACCGATTTGGCTTATTTCGGCCAAATCTGTCTATTTTGGATGGAAACAGAACCAAATGGATGAAAACGTGCCAAAATGACTAAAACAGGCAGAAACGAGCGAAATCGGTCAGAAACGATCGTTTCATCTCTGAATTTGCTCAAATCGACCGATTTGGCTTATTTCGGCCAAATCTGTCTATTTTGGCTTGAAATTGCAACAAATTGATGAAAACGTGCCAAAATGACTAAAACAGGCAGAAACGAGCGAAATCGGTCAGAAACGATCGTTTCATCCAGGAATTTGCTCAAATCGACCGATTTGGCTTATTTCGGCCAAATCTGTCTATTTTGGATGGAAACAGAACCAAATGGATGAAAACGTGCCAAAATGACTAAAACAGGCAGAAACGAGCGAAATCCGTCAGAAACGATCGTTTCATCTCTGAATTTGCTCAAATCGACCGATTTGGCTTATTTCGGCCATATCTGTCTATTTTGGATGGAAACAGAACCAAATGGATGAAAACGTGCCAAAATGACTAAAACAGGAAGAAACGAGCGAAAGCGGTCAGAAACGATCGTTTCATCCAGGAATTTGCTCAAATCGACCGATTTGGCTTATTTCGGCCAAATCTGTCTATTTTGGATGGAAACAGAACCAAATGGATGAAAACGTGCCAAAATGACTAAAACAGGAAGAAACGAGCGAAAGCGGTCAGAAACGATCGTTTCATCCAGGAATTTGCTCAAATCGACCGATTTGGCTTATTTCGGCCAAATCTGTCTATTTTGGATGGAAACAGAACCAAATGGATGAAAACGTGCCAAAATCGCTAAAACAGGCAGAAACGAGCGAAATCCGTCAGAAACGATCGTTTCATCTCTGAATTTGCTCAAATCGACCGATTTGGCTTATTTCGGCCATATCTGTCTATTTTGGCATGAAATTGCAACAAATTGATGAAAACGTGCCAAAATGACTAAAACAGGAAGAAACGAGCGAAAGCGGTCAGAAACGATCGTTTCATCCAGGAATTTGCTCAAATCGACCGATTTGGCTTATTTCGGCCAAATCTGTCTATTTTGGATGGAAACAGAACCAAATGGATGAAAACGTGCCAAAATGACTAAAACAGGAAGAAACGAGCGAAAGCGGTCAGAAACGATCGTTTCATCCAGGAATTTGCTCAAATCGACCGATTTGGCTTATTTCGGCCAAATCTGTCTATTTTGGATGGAAACAGAACCAAATGGATGAAAACGTGCCAAAATGACTAAAACAGGCAGAAACGAGCGAAATCGGTCAGAAACGATCGTTTCATCCAGGAATTTGCTCAAATCGACCGATTTGGCTTATTTCGGCCAAATCTGTCTATTTTGGATGGAAACAGAACCAAATGGATGAAAACGTGCCAAAATCGCTAAAACAGGCAGAAACGAGCGAAATCCGTCAGAAACGATCGTTTCATCTCTGAATTTGCTCAAATCGACCGATTTGGCTTATTTCGGCCATATCTGTCTTTTTTTTTTTTTTTTTTTTTTTTTTTTTTTTGTACGAGGAAAATCTTCTAAAGACACCCGTGCCTGCTGACGAATTGGCAGGGTAGTGTGGGATTCACTGTGTTGTACTTAGCAGTGCCTACCCACTAAAAACCTCGTTTGCAGCTTTCCACCGTCGGCCGGAACTGTCCCTCGGGATAAAACCTCGGTTACGACGGTGGTTTCGGTGTTGTCATTGTTTTTGCGCGTCGCAATATTCGGAAATTTAATATAAAAATAGAAAGATTTTTTTTTTTTTTTTTTTTTTTCTATATTTTCGGGAAATCTGGAAAAACAATTTACTAGTCAGGAAGTGGCTGTATGAGTTTTATAATTTAGTGACGGCCATCAGTGAAAATAATCGTGACCGCCCCATAATCCTTTGGATTTATGCTGTTTCGTGAAATTAAAATTACGAGAATCATACCGTACGCAAGATTCGTTCTTGCCTCTCTTTCTCTCTCATCATATTGGAAATGGCTCTGCTGCAGCGATCCCAATTTTCTGGGTTTTTTAGCATTGCTTTTATTAGATTTACTGGAGTTAGAGCGTTCACGCATGCTTTTAACTCGTCTCGTTGAGTTTGGAAAATCGGGCATCGGAAAATACAGTGCTCTGCGGAGTCTAAGATTCCGCAGTGACTGCAGTTCGGTTCCGTTTTTCCAATGCGGTGCGTGAAAGCTCTAAAGCTTCCGTGCCCGGTGAACGCCTGAGTTAGGTAATAATTCAGGCGTTTGTGTTTGCATGAGACCCACGTATCCAGGTTAGGGATTAATTTCTTAGTCCACTGCCCCTTTTCCGCGAGACATGACCAACGTTGCTGCCATTTCCAAATTGTTTCAGATCGAGCTGCTTTTTTGTCCGCATTGCTGACTTTCTGTAAAGTGTTGAGCCGTGTTCTCTCCTCGATTAGCAAATCGATTGGAGGAATTCCTGCTAGCACTTGTACCGCTTCATAGGATACAGTGCGATACGCACATATGACTCTCAGGAGTGCCTTTCTTTGCACGCTGAGCAACATACGTACGTATTTTCCGATTCTCGTCATCCACCCCCAAATCGGAGCGGCGTAGAGAAGCGTCGACTGTACTACTCCATAAAGAAGTTGTCTTTTTTGGGAACTTGGACCGTCTAACGTAGGCATGATTCTTTGCAAAAGTCCCAGTTTGTTTAGACTTTTCCGGCAGATTACTTCCACGTGGCGCCCGTGATGCAAATTTTCTCCGAATTCTACACCCAAATATCTGATGGATTTTTTGGGCTTAACGCGGACGTCATTAGCGATGAAGAAAATGTCCTTCTTATACCTTTTCCCGTTTAGAATCACTGCTTCGGTTTTTTCCGAGGCTATTTGAAGCGAATGGTCGGTCAACCATTGCACGCAACGGTTTATTGCCCGATTCGCTTCGCCTATTAGCTGCGCCCTATCGGAGCCGCAAACGACGAGAGCAATGTCGTCTGCGTAGCCAATGGGCGTAACGTTTTCCGATTTGCCCGCCTCTAAGATGGGGTCGTACATGATGTTCCATAGGAGCGGGCCGAGTACCGAACCTTGCGGAATGCCCATCGCCATATTGAACGTGGTCTCTTTGTCTATTTTTACTACTCTATTTGCGAAGTAGTCTTTTATGACGTTGATTAAGTAATCTGAAATATTTCTTCTAGTCAATTCGTTAATTATGCACTCCCATGACGCGCTGTTGAACGCATTTCTCACGTCTAGCGTGATTAATGCGCACCAACGTTCTCCGCGACGACGATTTTTGACGTCGCGGGCCACTTCTAGAACACGCGTCATGGCATGCATCGCGGATTTTCCTTTTCTGAAGCCAAATTGTACGTCGGACAGCGGATGTTTTGCCGTCAGTTCCTCATCGAGGCGGCTCTTGATGAGGTGTTCATACAATTTGGCCGCAGCATCGATTAGACAAATAGGCCTGTACGATCCCAGCTCTTCGCTATTCTTGTACGGTTTTAGAAGCAAGATTAATTTCGCAATCTTCCAGGAATCCGGAAATTCTTGGTTTTCCAGCGCTTGATTAAGCACTCGTAGCCATACATCCGGGTATGCTTCGAGGCTATATTTAACCGCTTCCGCACTGAGCCCGTCGGGACCCGGTGCTGCTGCGCTTTTTAATTTGCAAGCGGCCGTTTTTACTTCCTCTATCGAGAACGGAGTAAAAACGACCGGCATTTTCTTGGCTGGAATGCGACCGGACCCCTTCGGGAAAAGGTACTCCGCGATTTCCAATTTCCGTTGTGCAGTTAACTCAAAAGGGTTTCCGGGTTTGAGGTGTCTCATGACAATTTTGTACCCCTCACCCCAGATGTCATCATCGAGTTTCTTGCACAATTCGCTCCATGTCGCTTTTTTGCGCGAGCTAATTTCTTTTTGAAGGGATTTTCTTTCCTCCTTGTACTCTTGCCAGAGCGCCTCCGTTTCGGCATCCGCGGTGTTCGAATTCGCGTATGCGCGAAGCGCACGTCTTCTAGCTTTTATGCAGCTCTTCCTTTTCTGATCGATCTGCTCTGTCCACCAGTACGGATTCGGGTTTCCAGTCACTGCATTGCTATTTTCAACACAAGCCTTCCGGAAAGCATCCTTCATAATTTTTGAAATCTCTTTCCCGCTATTTACCTCGGGGTGGCGTTGTAAGAGATCGCCAAAAGCCTCAATAAATTTATGCTTGTCCGGTTTTACGATTCCTGGCAGTCTCGTTTTCCGTTCCGGTATTTTGCCGATTTCAAAATAAATGTGCCTATGCGGCGAATACGGTTCATTATCATCTATGACCTGCCAATCCTTCGCGTGATTGGTCAGGCTTTGGCTCACAAAAGTGACATCGATACAAGATTGCTGTTGACGTCTTACGAACGTGGGTTCTCCCGTGTTAAGAGCCACCATATTGAAGGCCCCCATCATCTGGGACAACGCCCCGCCTCTTGCGTCCTCTCTCATCGCACCCCAGTCCGGGGATTTGGCATTAAAATCTCCCATTATGACTAATTTACCGTGTCGGCCGGCGGCTTCTCGGTGCAAATCGATCAGGTATTGGTCGAACTGCTCCCTTGTACAGTTAGGCGAGATGTAGCAGGCTATTATTGTGTATTCGGCACCGAATAGGACAATAAGGCCGTCGCGTCGAATTACTTTTGAGAACTTTACATTTTTTGTTCTCGCAAATATGGCTACATTATTTAAATTGTCAGTGATCCATTTCGGATTGTTCTGAATTAACTTTTTGTTTGGCTCGCTGGCGACAATTAAATCGACATCTCGCTTCGCTGCTTCCAGGAAAGCCATGTCGTGTGCTTTAACAGATCGGTCAGCATTAATCTGAAGGATTTTGGTTGTTATTTTTATTTTCATCTCGAAAGGTGTTTGTTATTTGAAAGCTAAGAAGGGAAGAAAACTTTTTTTTTTTTGTTTTTTTTTTTTTGTTTTTTTTGTGTTTTTTTTTTGTTTTCTTTTATTTTTAACGATTTTCCGTTATCGTCGCGTCGTGTTCGCTATCTACGGGCGCGAACTCTTCCTGTCGTCGTACCTGTTGTCGTTTAATTACGCGAGCGCGATTCAGTGCGTTGCGGAACTTGACGCACTTGCTGCTGGTAGGGCGGTGTCCTTTTTCGTTGCAAAGGACACATATACAATCTTCTTCTTTCCGAGTACAGTTTTTGCCGCGGTGGTCCGGTTTTCCGCACCGGTAACAGCATTTCCTTCGGTCTGGGCCGCTGCAATTTGCTGTCGCGTGGTCGTAGGCCCAGCACCTAACGCAGCGATCGATCGTGAGGTGCTTCTCAAGCTTGCACCTGACGAGTCCGACCCGAAGGGGTTCCGCCAGTATCGCGGCCGCGTGTTTTTCCTGGAGCCGTACCGTTACAGCCTGCCCAGATTGTGCGTAGGGGCGCATTTCCCCTATAGCAACATCCGCCTCTTTCAAGTCGGGTATTTTGTTTTTGAGGGCTTTGAAGACCTCGTCTTTTGTAGCTGCTGCGTCCATGCCCCGAATGAATACAGACGTTTTTTCTTGCCTCTCCTTCAGGAGGCGGACGCTGTCTTTACCCAGAGATTTCTCTAGGTCCCGGCCGATTGTTTCAAGCGCTTTCTCGTTTTTTTCCAGGGTAATAACGAGATTCCCTTCTTTATTCGATTTTATGGTTTTAATTACTTCCTTGCTCTCGTTTGTTCCGAGCGAAGAATTGATTTTCTTAATTGTTTCAGCGGCCGTGCTTTTCTGATTGTTAACGACGATCGCGTAGGTCGCGTAATTTTTTTTTTTATTTTGTACTGCGGGTTGCTTTCCTTCCGCAGTTTTCAACTTCGTAGTGAAGATTCTGATTTTTGGCCCATCTTTGAATATAAATTGGACCATCTTCCTTAGCTTGGCGACCGACATTCCCTTCAGATGGTGAAGGGCCAGTCTCTTTTCGCGCCCGGTTTCTTCGCGGAGCTTGACCAGGGTATCAAACACGTCGCTTTCTGCCAACGGAACGTTGACTTTGATAATTTTTTTGCCGATGCATTTGTCCGTTTTTCTAGATTTGATTTTGACGAATTGTTCTAGCACGTCAAAATTTGCGAGATTTTCTATTTCCGGGTACCGGTTTTTGAACTGAGATTGAATGCTCTCAGTCATCTTTTGGTCCTCTTCTTCGACGAAAACCACTTTGGTTTCCTCAGGGAGGCCGTCCTCCACGGGGTTACCGATTACAACTTCCGTCGATGTAAAGACGGTGTTTGACCACGTTCTCCCTTCAAGCAACTTCCATGCCTGGAAAGTGGTTTTAGTTGGGAGTGATTCGACCGCCGTTTCTTGACCGGTTTGCGTCGCGATGGTCGCCACCGTGTTTCGCTTTTTGGCGCGTTCCAGGATTAATTTTTTATTATCACGTAGCTTATCTGCGCACGCGGAGAATTTCCGAATTCCCTGTTTTATCTCACGCTTGGTATTTTTATTCGCCTTGATGAGAGCCAATAACTCTTTACCTGTGTAGAACAGGGTGTCTATGAGGCACTTTAATTCCTCCGCGGATAAGCTTGCCGTCTCATTAGCGACGGTCGGTATTTTGTTCGAGTCGAGTCTCGCGTTTTCGCTTATAACGGAGGAGTCGGAAGTTCCCCCGAGCCGTCCGAACTAGGAAGCTTAAAACGTTTAGTAGGGGACCTTTTTTTCCGCCTTGCTTGGGATTTCGCCCCAGTGTCCTCTTCTTCGCTACTATAAAAGCTGCTATAATGCAGCTCGCTCCTTTCATTATCAATAACCTCCACAATGGAATCCATTGCGGGGGTTCGCTTTAATTGCTTTCAATGGCCAAGTAAAATTATTTCTTTTTTCGAAAGTAGCAAAACGACAAAAACGGTTGGCCGCCAGATGTTGAGCACAACCTATCGTCCCAACGAGATGGGTCGTTTTTTATTGCCCGTCGGTATAAATTCAGTGCAATAAAAATTCCAACGAGAAGGGTCGATTTTATTGCCAGTCGGCCTATATGCAGTGCAATAAAAATTCCAACGACTTACCAGACTCTTTCTGTTTTCACAGAAAACTGCGGAAAATCGTCGAAAACTTTCCCGCAATCAACACTACACACCCGCACACACAAAGCCCTCTGAATGCGCTTCACGGTGGCACGAAAAACACTTTTCTGCGAAGCCGTTTACCGCACTTATCGAGGTATTTAGCCGGAGCAATTTGTTACGCACGTCTTGCCTAGACGCTTGTTCGCACCGAACTGGCCATATCTGTCTATTTTGGCTTGAAATTGCACCAAATTGATGAAAACGTGCCAAAATGACTAAAACAGGCAGAAACGAGCGAAATCGATCAGAAACGATCGTTTCATCAAGGAATTTGCTCAAATCGGCCGATTTGGCTTATTTCGGCCAAATCTGTCTATTTTGGATTCAAATTGCACCAAATTGATGAAAACGTGCCAAAATGACTAAAATAGGCAGAAACGAGCGAAATCGGTCAGAAACGATCGTTTCATCAAGGAATTTGCTCAAATCGGCCGATTTGGCTTATTTCGGCCAAATCTGTCTATTTTAGAGTAAAATTGCACCAAATTGATCAAAACGTGCCAAAATGACTAAAACAGGCAGAAACGAGCGAAATCGGTCAGAAACGATCGTTTCATCAAGGAATTTGCTCAAATCGACCGATTTGGCTTATTTCGGCCAAATCTGTCTATTTTGGATGGAAACAGAACCAAATGGATGAAAACGTGCCAAAATGACTAAAACAGGCAGAAACGAGCGAAATCGGTCAGAAACGATCGTTTCATCTCTGAATTTGCTCAAATCGACCGATTTGGCTTATTTCGGCAAAATCTGTCTATTTTGGATTCAAATTGCACCAAATTGATGAAAACGTGCCAAAATTACTAAAACAGGCAGAAACGAGCGAAATCGGTCAGAAACGATCGTTTCATCAAGGAATTTGCTCAAATCGACCGATTTGGCTTATTTCGGCCAAATCTGTCTATTTTGGATGGAAACAGAACCAAATGGATGAAAACGTGCCAAAATCACTAAAACAGGCAGAAACGAGCGAAATCCGTCAGAAACGATCGTTTCATCAAGGAATTTGCTCAAATCGGCCGATTTGGCTTATTTCGGCCAAATCTGTCTATTTTGGATGGAAACAGAACCAAATGGATGAAAACGTGCCAAAATCACTAAAACAGGCAGAAACGAGCGAAATCCGTCAGAAACGATCGTTTCATCTCTGAATTTGCTCAAATCGACCGATTTGGCTTATTTCGGCCAAATCTGTCTATTTTGGATTCAAATTGCACCAAATTGATGAAAACGTGCCAAAATGACTAAAATAGGCAGAAACGAGCGAAATCGGTCAGAAACGATCGTTTCATCAAGGAATTTGCTCAAATCGGCCGATTTGGCATATTTCGGCCAAATCTGTCTATTTTAGAGTAAAATTGCACCAAATTGATCAAAACGTGCCAAAATGACTAAAACAGGCAGAAACGAGCGAAATCGGTCAGAAACGATCGTTTCATCAAGGAATTTGCTCAAATCGACCGATTTGGCTTATTTCGGCCAAATCTGTCTATTTTGGATGGAAACAGAACCAAATGGATGAAAACGTGCCAAAATGACTAAAACAGGCAGAAACGAGCGAAATCGGTCAGAAACGATCGTTTCATCAAGGAATTTGCTCAAATCGGCCGATTTGGCTTATTTCGGCCAAATCTGTCTATTTTAGAGTAAAATTGCACCAAATTGATCAAAACGTGCCAAAATGACTAAAACAGGCAGAAACGAGCGAAATCGGTCAGAAACGATCGTTTCATCAAGGAATTTGCTCAAATCGACCGATTTGGCTTATTTCGGCCAAATCTGTCTATTTTGGATGGAAACAGAACCAAATGGATGAAAACGTGCCAAAATGACTAAAACAGGCAGAAACGAGCGAAATCGGTCAGAAACGATCGTTTCATCTCTGAATTTGCTCAAATCGACCGATTTGGCTTATTTCGGCAAAATCTGTCTATTTTGGATTCAAATTGCACCAAATTGATGAAAACGTGCCAAAATTACTAAAACAGGCAGAAACGAGCGAAATCGGTCAGAAACGATCGTTTCATCTCTGAATTTGCTCAAATCGACCGATTTGGCTTATTTCGGCCAAATCTGTCTATTTTGGATTAAAATTGCACCAAATTGATGAAAACGTGCCAAAATGACTAAAACAGGCAGAAACGAGCGAAATCGGTCAGAAACGATCGTTTCATCTCTGAATTTGCTCAAATCGACCGATTTGGCTTATTTCGGCCAAATCTGTCTATTTTGGATGGAAACAGAACCAAATGGATGAAAACGTGCCAAAATGACTAAAACAGGCAGAAACGAACGAAATCGGTCAGAAACGATCGTTTCATCCAGGGATTTGCTCAAATCGGCCGATTTGGCTTATTTCGGCCAAATCTGTCTATTTTGGATGGAAACAGAACCAAATGGATGAAAACGTGCCAAAATCGCTAAAACAGGCAGAAACGAGCGAAATCCGTCAGAAACGATCGTTTCATCAAGGAATTTGCTCAAATCGGCCGATTTGGCTTATTTCGGCCAAATCTGTCTATTTTGGATGGAAACAGAACCAAATGGATGAAAACGTGCCAAAATGACTAAAACAGGCAGAAACGAGCGAAATCGGTCAGAAACGATCGTTTCATCAAGGAATTTGCTCAAATCGACCGATTTGGCTTATTTCGGCCAAATCTGTCTATTTTGGATGGAAACAGAACCAAATGGATGAAAACGTGCCAAAATGACTAAAACAGGCAGAAACGAGCGAAATCGGTCAGAAACGATCGTTTCATCTCTGAATTTGCTCAAATCGACCGATTTGGCTTATTTCGGCCAAATCTGTCTATTTTGGCTTGAAATTGCAACAAATTGATGAAAACGTGCCAAAATGACTAAAACAGGCAGAAACGAGCGAAATCGGTCAGAAACGATCGTTTCATCCAGGAATTTGCTCAAATCGACCGATTTGGCTTATTTCGGCCAAATCTGTCTATTTTGGATGGAAACAGAACCAAATGGATGAAAACGTGCCAAAATGACTAAAACAGGCAGAAACGAGCGAAATCCGTCAGAAACGATCGTTTCATCTCTGAATTTGCTCAAATCGACCGATTTGGCTTATTTCGGCCATATCTGTCTATTTTGGATGGAAACAGAACCAAATGGATGAAAACGTGCCAAAATGACTAAAACAGGAAGAAACGAGCGAAAGCGGTCAGAAACGATCGTTTCATCCAGGAATTTGCTCAAATCGACCGATTTGGCTTATTTCGGCCAAATCTGTCTATTTTGGATGGAAACAGAACCAAATGGATGAAAACGTGCCAAAATGACTAAAACAGGAAGAAACGAGCGAAAGCGGTCAGAAACGATCGTTTCATCCAGGAATTTGCTCAAATCGACCGATTTGGCTTATTTCGGCCAAATCTGTCTATTTTGGATGGAAACAGAACCAAATGGATGAAAACGTGCCAAAATGACTAAAACAGGCAGAAACGAGCGAAATCGGTCAGAAACGATCGTTTCATCCAGGAATTTGCTCAAATCGACCGATTTGGCTTATTTCGGCCAAATCTGTCTATTTTGGATGGAAACAGAACCAAATGGATGAAAACGTGCCAAAATCGCTAAAACAGGCAGAAACGAGCGAAATCCGTCAGAAACGATCGTTTCATCTCTGAATTTGCTCAAATCGACA
>NW_027098703.1:0-57265 GCF_039881205.1 Euwallacea similis
TACCCTTTCTTCTCTGAACGTGGTTTCGAAATTCATTCACTGTACAAGTGCCGATTCTTCTGTATACCAAGCCTTCGATAAAATATATATGGCTATATTGAAAAACATTCGCTTATTAAAAATCAAGTGCAAAATAAAATGACTGACTACTTTACGGTACAAAATAAATAGTAATAAGACGTGTATCTGTATTAGGTACATAGGAGCAAATAAAATAAAAGTGTTGTTTTTACCCATCTTTTCCTTTTAACTGTATACATCAAAAGAATTAATTTTTAGCGCATAAGAAGTTTTAAGGTTAACCCAATACATATTAGGTAAAATTCGATTTGACGAACGCCCGGTTATAACGAACAAAATCTTTTGTCCCCTCGTGTTCGTTATAACCGAGTTCGACTGTACGTAGTTAAGTACTTTTTCAACAAAATGAGGATTTTCCGCCCCGGAAGTGAACGTTGACACTCGTCCTCTCCGCAGTTCCACAGTTACAGTTGCCTGAGGACTGTCCGAGTAAATGTTCCCCCAGGACATCCTTACTGTAGTCGTTGAGATAAAGCAACGTTACACGGGGTGTCTCTAAAAGAACTTTACAACGCTCTACCGTAGGTAGCCGAGATCAAAATAAAACGATTTAACCACATTTGCCTTAGTCCAAAAGTTGATAATAACCGAGCTACAGGGTGGCAAAGTTGAAATGTAAAATTCAATTTTTAGCCATAATTATTAAATGGCAAGAGGAAAACTCATGAAATTTTCTACAAGGGGTTTTTCCGGGATGAGGAATTCATATCTACAAATAAAATTTCGATAAATCGCAGAGGGCTCCACGTATACGCATTAGGTACTTGTTTAGGTCCTTCAAACTTTTTTGTTTTTAACGGTAAACCAGCTTTGGAGGGAAAAACGTATTTGCGCGGTATTTTTGCTTAAAAAAAGGTATACCTTAATCAAGTCGCTAACTGCAATCGTTTTCGAGAGAAACGCTTGTTGTTTCAACTTTGCCACCCTGTAGCTCGGTTATTATCAACTTTTGGACTAAGGCAAATGTGGTTAAATCGTTTTATTTTGATCTCAGCTACCTACGGTAGAGCGTTGTAAAGACCTTTCAGAGACACCCCGTATAGCGAAAATATTTATGTGTGTGTTCAGAAAAACAGACATTTCACATGCTTCTATTGTATAGTGTCTTCCCAATTAACCGGTACCTTATCTACAAGAACGTGCCAATATTCATCATGAAGGCTCGTACCAGCTTTTGCCAGCTGTGAGCCTTGAAAAAAAACATCGTACGTGTCAGGAAAAGTTTAGTGGCATCCAATCCAAACGATTCTGCAATGGCTTTTTGGATTTTTTCCCTAAAATATCCAAGTATAAAACATGGGAGTAGCTTCAATTAGAAGGTCTTTACCGGACAGATCTGTACATTTTCAAATCAGTGGGGGTGATAAAGTTCGTTTTCATGCTTTGGAGAAGTTAATGAAGTTTTCCCCATGAGATAATGCCCCAGAATATAGGTCCATAATTGTTGCTCCTCCATTGGAACCACCCAAAGACATACCTGTTAATTTGTAAATGTGACATTATGATTTGCAAATTTTTTCAAAACGGTATCACATTCTAAATATCAAGATGGCGTCCAAGTAAACTGTCGCCATCTTACGACAACTTAAAGCAAAATTGTATTGAAGATAATCCATGTGGAGCTGCTGATATTCTAATATACCTTTTTTTGCCAACCCCAGTAAAATATCCGTCTCATATTCTGTGATTATTCAATCACTGACAAAGCGACCACATTTCCTTGGAATACAGCCAGTGTACTGTTTTACTTCATCCGTATAGGATTTGTCGCAGTCAACGCGATGCCCTTGCCCATCACATGTGTAATCAAATGTTGCTAAAACATTTTTTAGTTTATTCTGTGATAATCATAAATTATGAAAATGTACCTAAATGTGTCTCTTTCCCACCTTTTGAGAAGTGCCATACATAAATTAATACCCCAATGACTATGATGATTCTACTAAGTATTCTTTGCCCACTAAACTTCGGTAAGGGGCCATTTTTACTATAGGAATATGTTAAGAAAAAGGTAATAGGACGTAATGCTTAGGTGATAAGGAGTAATTGAAACTTACTAGGGGACACCTTTTCCCTCCAATTTCGTCTTTTGCAGTTTCTTTGGGATGAAGTTTCGACGTCTCCTTAGCTCATTCCTGCCTTTTGCAGACCTTCAATTCAATGCTCACTGTCCTTTATGTATTTTAGGAAAAAGTGGAAAAATAACTCCCTTTTTTTTAAATATTCAATCTCTATAAAGCTATGTTTATGGAGTGAGAGAATGCCTGCGGTCTACGTGATGCCACCAGAGCGAGTGCCCTTCTTGCCTTCTTCAAAATTCCCTTTTTTTTTAATCTAAAACCCCAAAGGTGCCCGACATCGTCTGTTCTCTGTCTCCCTGACAGCTCACAAATTCTAGCATTCCAGAATGAAAGTGTAGCCTCAGCTCATAAATTAGATGTAAGTTCGACATGCCTACAATTACAAACTACACAAGACAGAACACTATCATTAATATCTAATCCTAAGAAAAGGGGCCCTTGTACTTGTCGTCTGTCGGTGTCGAAATACGAAGGGAACGCTCGCACGTATAATACTTCAGCTATAACCATAGAGTCTGGGTTTTTAAGAGGGACCAAAAAAATCAATATGTTTGACTGAGGGGAAACGATCAAACTCGGTTAAATAGAGACTTCAAGATTATTACGATGACGAATTGAGAAACGATTTTAATTTAAACTTTAGCTGAAAGCAAAATTATCAACAAATTTCGAGGTTATGGAAATTTGTAGGTGTATTTGAGGTTGCGTGATAAACAGTAACAAAGTTGACAAGAGCAATTCAATTTTTAAGTGCAACCATTGTCCAAATGGCCCCATCTGAGGCAAGCGAAGTTACTATGGGAGCAATTAAAATTCTTCAAATAACGTTTCAATTTTGGACCCAATAACCTATGTCCCTTCTTTTATTACAAACAACTTTAAAATACACAGCATATCATAATACAAACAAAAATAGTTACTAACATATTTTGGTCGATCAAGTTCTATTGTTGGTAAGCTGAGCATAATCTAACTTTTACTTTAGATGTATCGAAAAATTCTTCCTCGAAATGGCGTCAACATACAACACTACTTGTGTTTGGAAGCCAGTCAGGCTTTTTTACAAATTTAATCCAAAATTCCCTTCTATTTGCATCCTTGGAGAAGCTAAAAGTATTTTTCTAGGTGAACTTTCATAAAGAACCGTATGGAGGGTTTGTTCACGAATGCGTTTTAACACGGCATGTCAATGGCAAAAAATACCATACAGGGTGATTCATTGGGAATGGGACATGGCGAAACCCGAGATAGGGGACACCAAAATATGACGATTGGACGCAACATGACTTATATCAATTTTCTATCAACCCGTGATAAGGTACGATTTACTTGGATCCGTAATACCTCCATGTCAGTATAATAGAGAACTGTACGTTTGGTATAATGTATTCTAGATTCGCCTAGATGCAGAGAATTAGTAATAAGGGATTTTCGATAGGAGTAAATGTAGTTTCGTCTTCATTCCTTACCAGTCGAAGGCCGAGGATCAAAAGTAATATCGAGAGTGGTGGGTCCATCCTGAAAAGAAGTAATATCTTTAGATTTGGGTTTTCGGAGGGCACTATTATGGTATTCGGCCTTGTGCGTTTCTACTTTGACGTCTGATTGACCTTAAGTGTCATATTTCTTAAATTTCGGTGATGCTTTATTCCGATTCTTGGTTTTTACACAAACAGGCTTATCCAAAGGGTAAGGCTGTGGATTTTCCCTGTTTCGGTTTCTTTTTTTGATCTGATTTGTTTCTTAACTTCTTTATTCCTTTCGCCTAGCTTCTGATACAATTCCCGACAGTTGTCTTTATGACGTTGGACGTAATTCGATACGATAACAACGACATGATCAGTCAATTCAAGTGGGTCTGTGCAATCGAAGTGTCCCGTAGTGACTTCAAAGCGGGTGAATTTTGTGGTACTATAAATAGAATGATTACATCCCAATACTGCTCTTTTCAGAAGTTGGTCTGGACTAAGAGTCTTATTTGTCTCCTTAAGACATCGATAATGCTCAATGAGCGTCGAATAAAACCGTTCCACGGGGAAATTGGAATTGTTATTTTTCGGTGTGGTGTAATGTAATGTTATATTATATAATTTACAGAAGTCTTGCAAATCGTGGTTTTCGAATTCGATTCCACTATCACGCGTAATTTTAAGGAGTAGCCCGTGATGCCTGACAAAACTTAATAGTCCTTCCACGGTGGATATACCAGCGATGCTTTCCGGCGAATAGGCCTGACCGTAGCGCGAAAAAGCGTCTATGATCGTCAAAAATGGCGTGTTTTCGATTCGAAAAGTGTCAACACGAATACGTTCGAAAGGTTTGGAAATTGTTGGTGTCAGATCGCATTTGACGACTGGAGGGTCGCGATCGTATTTGTTCTCCTGACATACTTCGCAATTATTGACATAGTTCTCGATATCGGTATTCATGTTGGGCCAGTAAAATTTTTCGCTAAAGCAAGCTGCATTTCGTCGATACCTCTATGGCAAGTTTTGGTTGTGTGATGCAATTCTAGCTTCATCAATTGATCTTCTCGTGTGACAATATCTTCGCGCGTTTTCGTACATGGTACCAGTTTACAGGAGGAATATAAGAAGATTCGTTGCATATTAACTATGAAAATCTCGCCTAATCCGGGTTCTCTGAAGAGGGGAGCATGAACGCGTCTGGGGTTGATATATTCTTTTACAAGTCGAATCATTCCTTTAACGAAAGCATTTTTTGGGAGTGCGACATAAAGTCTAGTGTTTTCAAAAATAGTTTCCCTTTTAAATCGCGCTTCTGGAACGTCTCCTGCTGTTACGAGAATCTGGTTTTTATAACCATTAAATGCTCTGTCCGTTATTGGTAGTTTGAAGATAGGGTTTTCTAATGACGTACTGTAATGTGCCGGGTTGGAATAACTATACGCGAGTCAAAAATCTAACACTTTAACACTTTATTAACTTCTCGATAATACAAGAGCGGGAGCGAGGCGTAAAGACCCTTTTATGTAAGTGTTTTTGTGAAGATGAGTCGTGAAGGTTTCTGCTGGACCATTTTTGTTGACTGCTCGACTGCTCGACTGCCCTATTTATATACATGATATCTACGTGGACTTTGCTAAAGTACATTAGTAAGGGTAGTTTGAACCCTAAACAGTACTGAGACTTTGAGTCTCAGCTAATTACGATTTGATGGGTTAGTTAGACGAAGGAATTGCGTTTCTACGTAAATACACATTCTAATTAAGTTCTAATATTGCCCTTAGGTTTCCATGAGAAAATAGTACAGGAAATAATGTAAGAGGTTAATACATATATGATATAATAATACGTATGCGTAACCCGGAGTGCTTTACGCCTCCCCCCTTAAAAGATGAATTCTAACAGAATTCACGTAAAACTATGAGCTGGTTATAGATTTCTACGCTTAACAAATATAAAAGGTTTATATAATAATAAAAACATACATACTTATACAATATCCTAACTAGAACTAGAACTAGAAGAGGAAAGATACATTATCAATCTGAATTGGTTTTTAAATTTGCCAATCTAGAACTTCTTCTAGGTAATCTCTCTTCACTACCAAGTTCATCTGTTCAGATCACGGTGATAGAAATAGAAGGTTGAACTTCGTTAGTTTTTTCGCAACAATTAAAGGTAATGCAATTTGCTATTGAACTTCTTTCATGGTTATGATTTTTGCAACATTGTCTAAGGCATTTATAGATTTTGTATGCCAGATAGAGGATGAAAAGTTTTAAAGTAAAATAAGAACTTTGGAAAATTTTTGATAGGGGTGTCGATTGATCCAGATTGTTAAGTTCGTCATCTAGTTTATTTAATTTGTGACTCGCAACATTCAAACTCTCGCGGTCCAATGAAAAAGAGTGGTAGGGTAAAAGAGTTTCATTTATCTTGTATTCAAGTATTTTTTCTCTTTTGCAACACCGGTCATCAGTCAAATTAAATGCAGGAATAATTGAATAAAATTCTTGTTCGAATAAACTTGGGTTTCTGGCTTTTGAAACTGTGGTGGTGCTAAAAAGTTTGCAGTCCTTTTCCAAGGTAAGAGTTCCCATTTTTGTCAGTACCTGATCGTGAGGTTGTGAATGTTTGCAATTTAGAGTTACAGTCGTGTCCTTGGGTAGGATATACAACCAGGAGTTGATTTTTTGAAGAGGTTGCCACATTTCTGATAGAGATTGCATAATTCGAACATCGCAAGTATCGGATACTGATCCGGGTTTTAAAATGATTTCTGATTCGCAGATAGGTTTTGAGTAGGTTGAGTATATGGGTAACAAAGGTAAACTTTTGTTGCCAAGAGTGTGCAATCCGTGAGATCGTTCAGAGTAGAATATGCATTTCTTTGTTCGGACAGTGCTAAATAGTTAACTGAGGGTAGAACAAAGAGGTATTGATTATTGTCGGTTAGCGTTGGTAGGGAAATAAGTTTGAACAGATCGAATTTTTGATCGTTTACAAGGGGAATCTCTAGGACAAAAATTATGTTGTTTTCCGAAAAATGATAATTTGTATGGGTTAATGATAGGAGTTCCTGGATGTGTTGGCCTTCTAGAGGTAACGCGTAAGAACAGGAAGAAGGTAAATGCGGAAGCGTTTTAGATAGTTCGGCGAGGATTTTGGGCTTTTTGGGCTTATGATCATGGGATGTACTTGATTTGTTTTAACCAAAAGGAGGGCATCGAGAATCGAAGTAAGTTCGTCATTAAGTTCGCTTATAACCGATGTTAGGAGAGAAATGTGTTCGTCGATTCGTTGTTTTCATTTCAAATCAGAGTTATCGTTAGCTAGACTGTAAATTCTTTTTAGATTAGATTCAAATGATTGACTATTTTTGTCGATGTTGGTAATTGAAGAGTTGAAGTTCTCTAACGTGCTCCTGACTAAGTGGACTTGGGATTTTAGAAGCTCTACAAAATGTTTATCGTCGGCGTTAACCCTGTTGTTTACACTAGAATAGTAGTCGGCGTCGTTTTGGTCTAATGTACCGAAAAGGGTTTTAAATACACTTCCGAATCCGTTGAATAATCCTCGTCTAGTTCGGGGTCCGTTTGACAAGTCTACGAGACTGTCCTAGCGAGCTTTTAATGATGGTAATAATTGTTTTGCTATATTGAGCGAGGTATCACATAGGTAACGCTTGGTAATATGAGCGGGTGAACATAGTTCGGACGTATCCTTGATATTTAGCTCGACGAGGTGCACTTTATCAAGGAGGGTATTGAGGTTTAGGTACGAAAGTAACTTCCATGAGGAATCAAGAAACTGGGAGATGCCCATATGGTCGTAATAAATTCCAGGTGATGTCATTATCGGGCGAATTTGCAATTTGGAAACATCCTGGCGAGTGGGGTTGATCCCATCCAGGAGTAGGACGATTAACCTGCAACAAAGGCTAATTTTAACCTGTCGTTGTGTACCGTTACTTGTTTATTGTTTACTAGGATTGTTGAGTTGTCAGGAGAATTAATTTTTGTGACTCTATAAGGGCCGTCATAATTTCGTGTTAGCTTCTTGGATTTACCTGGACGCGTGACATTATTTTCGAGGTAAACACTATCGCCTGTTTTGAAGACTGCTGGCCGGGAATTTCTGTCGTATCGGATTTTATTTATTTCTTTTGATTTAATTAAGTTTTCACGGGCTATCTGATGGCTTTGTCGGAGTTTCAGAGTTAGGTCATCGATATAGTCGTCGTAAGTACATTTGAATTCGGGTTCTCTAGTTATTTGCGACGGTGGAGTAGGTTTACATCCAAAAATTAGTTCGAAGGGTGAAAATTTCGTTGAGCTATGGACGGAAGTGTTGAAGGAAAAGGTCGCAAAATCTAACCAAGAATCCCAATGCGTTTGGTCTAAGTTCACGTAGTGCTTTAAGTAGTCTGCAATGGTGAGATGAGTTCTTTCTAGGGCTCCGTTAGTTTGTGGATGATATGCGACAGTCGTGATGTTTTTGCTCTCGAAGAGTTTTGACACGTCTTTAAGAAGTTGGGATGTAAAGTCACGACCTTGATCTGTGAGGATCGATTGAGGGATACCAAATTTACAAATGAAATTACGAACGAGTGACTGAGCGATGGTTAGAGTTTCGTGATTTGGGATTGCGTAAACTTGAGTAAATTTAGTGAGGTCGTCTTGCAGGGTTAGCACGAATCTGTTATCGGGTATCGTTAAAGGAAGAGGTCCCGCTATATCAAGGGCTATTCTTTCGAAAGGTTTTTCAGCAGTAGTGGTAATCTGCATTGCTCGTTCGATTTTCTTCCTAACAAGTTTATTTTTCTGACAGGAATCGCGTTCTTTCACAAATTTTTTGATATCATTCTTCATATTTTTCCAGTTGTAACACTGCTTGATACAATTATAGGTCTTATGGTAACCTAAATGACCTGATGAAGGGTTTGAGTGATTTTCTTTAAGGATGATCGGAATTAAATCGGTCGAAGGTGAAACGAGGACGTCGTGAAAAATATTTATTTCTATTGCAGTATTCTTAAAGATATATCTAAGCATTGCTCGTATTCGTCTGAAATCGAGCTTGTCAAAGCAGATACCTAATCTGGGAAGGTTTATTGACCTTATGTTCAGTGATAACAGGGTTTCCTTTAATTTGGATAGAAGTTCGAATAGGATTTTGTAAGAACTCTTGTCCCGAAATTTTTGTTTGTGAATAAGGTAAAAAATGTGTGTGTTGGTTTCGAGAAAGTGTTCGATGTTACCGATTTTGAGATTGAGTGCTTGTAATTTGGGTTTGTGGTTGAATTTGCCTTTTTAAAGGCCTCGCACCTACCCGTCCCCGTCCTATGTCCCTCCATGTTACATATACAACACCCCCTCTCTCCCCTTGCACTCCTCCCTTCTATGTCCTTTCTCCCCGCACACAAAACAACACCCTGTCCTATCTACTCCCTTACAGTAGTCTCTCGCTATATGGTCCAACCCCCAGCACCTGTAGCATCTTCTGTAGCACTTCCACTCTCCTTTCCATCCTACACCTATTATACCCCACTCTCAAGTATGGGTCGTCCATAAGCGCCTTCATCTTTTCCGCATCCATCGCAACCGTCACCGATTGTGTGTCCGCCCTATTCTCCCTCATGTCCCCCACTGAAAACTCCCATTCCTTAAGTCCTTCCACCTTTTTCATTAGCGCTCTCCTTACATCTTCCCTGCTTGCTGTAACGTCCATACCCCTTATGTGTATTATGTCCCTTTTCCTCTGTGGTCCCCTCACTGTCACCTTTGTAATTATACTCCTTTCAATAACCTCCTTTAACTCCCGCGCATCTTCCTCAACCTTTCCCATTTCAATTAGAATTTTTCCATCCCTCGTAGTTCTTAATCCTTGTATTTGCTCCTTTTCCTCCCTTCTCCCTACTGACTGCTTAATTCTGTCCACCGTTTTCCCCAATTGTTCCCCCGGTACCGTCTAGTATTTTTCAGGATTTTAATGTAAATTCTTGTTAATTTAAGGTAGTTACGCATAGGATAATTTAAAAATTAAAAACGTGTAATCTTCGGGCCCAGCATTTTCGTGATACGCCTATGAACGTCACTAGTTCGAGAGTAACTCCCGCCAAGCACAAGGTTTTTTCACCCATTATCCTTCGATGATACATAAGCTAAGAGGTAGAATTTCCAGCGGCTTATCTGTCGAGACTAGTACCAGGGTGCAATCACCTTTGCCAAAAGACCCGAAAAAGGCAAAATCGTGCCTCTCGAGCGTTACGCTTTAACGCGGCCAGTAGTTATTGGACCAATAACTACCCCATAGTCCAAGTACGCCTATGGTTGTTCTCCAGTAGACGGGGTACTTAAGAATTTGCGACACGAGACAGAGCCCTCTTGCAATCTTGCACCCCCGCGTCTTAGGACCTTGCTCTTGGTTCTCAACTACCGGCTCACGTGTCCTCTTCCTCGTCAAGTACCTCCCGTAAATGAATGTGCGAAGTGGTTCCCGGAGGGCCGAGCGGAAATCTCGGAAGAAGTACCTGATCCCGACTGGTCGGTCTCACGACGGATTCTTCGAAAGTTCCTAGTCGATACCCCGTAAAACAGTGAGTTCGGGAGTGTTAGTTAGTGCTACATCCGGCAACAGAGAAGAGACACACAGGTTAGTTGTAGTTTATTTAGCATAAGAACGGCATTGAACAATTAGTTTTAGGTTGTAGAGTATCCTAGAAAAAAATGTTCTTCCTTATAATCCGGTTAATTTCGAAAATTTCCTAGGTTAAGCTGTAAAAGTACCGTTGAGGGGTCTTTTAGAAAAACAGGTGGTACCCCTCGGCAAACAAATTATATGCGATAATTTATTTTCTGTCTTCAATAAATTCGTATAGAGCAAAAGAACGGCCTACGATAATTCAAGAAGCAGCAAGCAGGCTTTCTTCGTTCGATTCGTTCGAATTCGGCGACGGGGATGACTCCGCAAGTATCACTGAGGAAAGGGGAAGTGTGGCCGACAAGGCAGGAGCAAGATTGTAGTCCGGAAGACACCGGTGCCCCGCCCGTGACGGTCAAATAACTTCAAATTCCACAATAAAAGTTAATTGTTTTGTGTAGGAATTCCGATTTGTCAAATTAGATTTTCACGTGATAAAAGACAAGGCGGTCAAAAACTACCTTCAAAGAAGTTAGATGTTCTCGTATACTCGTCGAGCAAACTATTATATCCTACTCTATTCATATATACAAGGCAAATTTTTCCTTTTAATCCTCTTAAGATATTATCCATTGCTCGCTGAAATGTCGAGGGGGGGTTCTTTAAGCCAAAAGGCATTCGTGTGTAGTTACAATATCCATTTTCTAAGTTAAAGGTTGTCTTTTGTATACTTTTCGGGTCCATTTCGATCTGATGGAAGCCGCTTGCCAAATCGAGTGCAGTGAAATATTGGCATCTGCCTAGTTTATCTAATATCGGTGATATTTGGCAAGGGGTACCTATTATCTTTTGTCTTTTCGTTGACTTTCCTATAATAATCAATAACCATTCTTCGTTTTCTTTATCTTGAGGCGTCCATCTTCTTTAGAACCATCCATACTGGTGAGTTCCAAGGATAATGAGACGGCTGAATTATTCCGTTCGTTAGCATCTAGTTAATTTGTTTATTAATTTCTTCTTTATATACATAAGAATGATGATAATTTTTCGTGTGAACTGAAATCTCATCGGTGGTATTTATGACATGTTTAACTTAGTTAGAAAAGATGAGAGGGTCTCCAGGTTTATACAGCCCTTGCTCCTACGTCTGTAGCAGTTTAAAAAGTTGGACCCGCTCTTCAAAATTAAGGCGTTCGTGCCTTATTCAAGATTTAAGATCGATATTTTTAAAGTTTTCATTTCGCGGAGTAGGGTTATTTTCGAATTTTAAATTGAATTTTTCGAACTTCTAATGATAAGCCGTTGTTAATGTTACATTCTAGAGTAACAGTTTTTTCTGAACGGTTAAGGACATCCATTGCGTAAGCTTTGAATTGGTTTTGAACTGTTAACATTGTGAGATGAATTTCTATATCTTTGTCGCGGTAATAGTCTGTTAGCCATGTTGTGTCATTGGGTAACCTTGTTTTGAATGTGGTGTTTTGTACGTGGCGTGTTCGGGAAATACCAGAAGCGCATAGGGGTGGAGAGAAGTGCTTGTTGTTGGTTCTGTGACGCGATAGAGGACACCCTGGAGCACACGCTTTGGGAGTGTCCAGAGAGGGAGGGCTATCGTGCGGATCGAGGGAGAGGGGACTCAACCTGAACCGAAGCACGATAGGGAACGAATTAGTGAAAAGTGAGGGAAAGTGGGTCGAGCGTTTGAGGGCTTGATAGAGAAAATCTTGAGAGCCAAAACTGTGAGGGAGAACGAGAACAAGAACGGGGTGCGAGGCCACGTCCGCACCTAGTCCAAAGAGGATAGGTGTAGGATATCAGCTTTAGTAAATAACACGATTATATAGTTTTATATGATCTATTATCTGCCAAGACCACTCGGAAAACAAGCCCAAGACGCACTACTATACCATTTTCTATCATCCCTATATGTAAACCGTACGACCCCACTAAGGGGACATTAGACCCGTCAACATCACCTTAAACCTCATAAATAGTGTCTATCCTCCACTTTAAACCTAAATATAATAAATCTAAAGCTTTATCTTAGTTATAACATTGGTTGAGTTTTTGTCGACTTTAATAGCTTTTAGTGTCCATAACTCAACAATAGGCGTCCCGAAATAATACCTAACGGTGGCTCCGGGGCAGAAGAGGGGAGGTGGTTTTAGTGGGTAGGCGGGCGATGTAATGGTCGGTTGAATCCCATACTACCCGGCTGCTGATCAAGCTGGGTGGAGGATCTTGAAAGCGCGAAAGAATTAACGGTGCGCCCACTCAGGCAGTGTGATACTTCTCTGTTTCAAATTAAAGTTAAAGCAAAGTTGATAATTGTGTGTGTTTTTAAGATGTTTTTGAGGAATTAATGTTGAATTTTTTTGTGTTTCAGGTTTCGCGCGTGTTTCGAGACAAAATTAATTCCAAGGTCTGACAGCCATCCCAGTCGATTGGAATATCTACGGAAGTAGAGGAGGTACCAAAGGAAACCACAATTCTTAATCGGGTTTTCAATATAAAATACAGGGTAAGAAAGCCTTCAATAAGTCCATTAACAGGTAGAATTATGTTTACATATTTATTACAAATATTGGATTAGTGACCAGTATCATTGAGAAATGTTCTAGGAGTATTTAATAAAAGGCGTAAATTCTGGATAATATGGTGAAGAAAAATTTTTCACTGCAAAAACACGACTCGATGGCTACGGCCATTGTCCAAAAGAGAATTAATTTTTTTAGATCACGCACAGTGAATTTCACAGAGGGAAATTTGTTTATTAATTCTATTTAATGTAAACATGCAGTCACCCACAAAAATATTGGTACACCACACTACCACCTATAAAAGTATTAGATATTTTTGTGAAATAACAACAATATATAATTTTAACTAAACGTATGTATCCCAATACGTCTACACGCTAATAATATTATGCAAATTATTTCTAAAACTTAAACCTACTTATTGAGAAACAAGATGAATTTATTCTAATTAAAAATAAATTCCCCAGAAGTCTTGATACAGAGAATAAAAGAACTATGTTTACAAAAAATAAAGTCTATTAATACTGGGTAAGGTACCCCTTTTGTTTCAGTACTTCCAATAAACAGTTTGGCATTGACTGAACTCACTTTTTTGTAACGTCACTTGATATGTTTTCCCACTCTTCTAAGACAACTCTTTTTGAGTCACTTTTATTGTGTATCACGTTTTTCGGAATTTGTTTCTCCAAATAATCCCATAGATGCTCTGTGGGATTAAGATCGGGACTGGGGGGAGGCGTTTCTAATAAATTGTGTGTGTATTGTATATCAACCACTGGCGTACTACATAAGATTTACGTTTGGGGTCATTGTCTTGCTGAAAGTAACACTTGCGCGCCAACTCCAATTTTTTTACACTTTGCTTTAAATTTTCCTTTAAGATATCAAGGTACAATCGATGGTTCGTGATTTCATCAATTATTACTAAATTTCCTACACCAGGTGCTGCCATGCAACCCCAGACCATTATTCCACCTCCTCCACGTTTGACGGTTGGAACTATGTTTATCGGATTTAGCTCTTCTCCTGTTTTTCTCCACACTTTTCTTCGTCCGTCCGTCCGGTCCGAAAATATTGAATTTACTCTCATCTGATCAAATAACATTTTCCCAAAAAAAAATTGTCAATAACTTCCGTGTTTCTTTACTTATTGTAATGAAATTTTGCAGTGATGCCGTAGTTCGATGAGGCGCACTTTTTCCATAAATTGGGTAAAAAAATTTGAAATCAGAGTGGGGAAACTGGGTCACTTTTTTTTACACGCCTATGGTAAACATGTTTAATTTTTTAAACTAAATATTCTTTTATCTTAATTTTTTCATTCTTGTAAAATTTTAATTTACCGCTTACTTTAGAACATATTCCAGCCTATTGCCTCTCAATATACAGTATTACGTAATATTATTATTATTATTATTTTTTTCTCTTTCTTTTTTCTTCTTTTCGAACCGTTTTATAATTTCTCCTATTAACTCATCTTTAGTATAACTCTTCACGTATTTTACACTTAGTTCTTTAGCAAAAGTATATAAACCTTTTAATGTGTATTCGTTTAAACGTTCTTCCATTTTAAGGCGACCAATTTGCTATAAAAAAAATAATTCCAATAGACACCTATTCCCTTTTTATGTTAATTTGATTGAAAGTGTCTTTGATGATGCGTTTTAGTATAACATCTACCACATTCACGTAGCAAACGCTCACAATTTGTATAGAATTTACATTATTTACATCTTCTATCAGGATTTTTGCACTTATAAATCTGGATCATCTGGATGTTTAAATAGTAAACGAACAGAACGCCGAATATCGTCCGTTTATTTAGGAAGAGATATTTCCAATAAACCTAATTTAGCTAAAGTTATTATTTTATTCTCATATTATTTAAATTTAGCATTCATATTTCTAATCATAACTCTTTCGAACTCATCGGTTGCAGAATATCCTGATAGACCTTTCACTCTTCTTTTAAATTCAGCGCATGCGCTGAGATCCTTCGGACACTCATTGATCTGGGTTGAAACAATTTGATTCATTTAAAATTGCATTAAGTACCTTGACATTTTGGTGTATGAAAATATCACAATTGTTTATGTATGCTATAAAATAAACTTAGATCATTGGTAGCAATGTCGGCTATATTCAAATATTTAATTAACGAGTAATTTCATTAGAAATCTTAGAAATTGATGATGGGGTAAAATTATCTCATTTATTTTTCCATTGATAATATTGTTCCCTTCAGGAATATTAACTATTTTAATTTTTTCAATATCCTTAAATGTTGGACCTTTTTTACTTTAGTTTTCATTTCTAATGATTCTTTTTTAGAATATTTAACATCTTTCTTCTCAAATATACGTTTAAAATCGTCTTGAAATTTTATATCTTTTAAAGTTTTATTTATATATCTACCAATCTTCTTATCGTCTTTTCTTTCTATTATCATCGTCCTAAACATTTTGTTCCTTTCGTCTATACCACTTTCATCATTGTGTTTATTTAGATGCTTGTTTTGTTATAATTTTTTTATATTCCTGTTCTCTGGCCGATAATTTCTCAATTATTTCTTGATTTCTAACATTGGAGTATTTATATACTTCTTTAGTAATATGTGTCTTATTCGATGTTTTAAAACATTTTATTATCATATCTTCATATGAATCTTTTAGATTTTTAACACCATTATTGATAGTTTGAATATTATAATCCGATTCTTCGATGAATTCTTGTAATTCATTTAATTGGTCATTAAATTATCTAATCCCATTAATTCACTCTCAGGGAGGTAAATTATTTAATTTGTTTTTCCATTTAATAAGATTTATTTCTTAAACATTACAACGCGATGCCATTCAACACAATACTTTACTATTTGCCACGGGACCATTCCTCAATACCGTGCTATATTACAATAATTCGCTTTCTTAATACTATACAATACTTTACCTTACATTACGATTCAATACTCCACAGTATAATGCTTTACAATAGCTTAAAAAATTATTTAAATAAATAACAAAAATGTCGAGGACGATTACACCTGATTAATTTATTAAACTTTTAACATCTTATAATTTTTTATCTAATTATATTAATTCCTTTTGTGAAAAATATAAAATGAATCCTAAAACTGTAGTAAAATATTTAAAAGCTAATGATATGTCCTATAATCAAAAAGGAGTTGTTAATTTATCACCCCGAGATGATTATGGACGATTTACTTTAAATTTACATATCTCCTCTGGAGCAAGCACGACGTGTGTAATTAAAAACATTGAAACTATTCAAAATTAAGTTAAATTTCAAGAGCAGCTGGAGAAATGTCGATCATTAAGAGACTTGAATAATCTTTAATTAGATTAAATATTCTTACGATTTCTCATTTGGGTAATTTCGTTATTATTCTTTGGTATGTTAATTTTAGTGCCTTGTGAAAAATATTCGTAGCTATTCTTTAATATTTGTAAATCAGATTGCTGCCTCTTCGGTGGTTTGAATATTCTATTCCCACTTTATCTTCTCTTTCTTTCATTTTTAATTTATATCAATTGGCCTATTTATAGAACTCGATCATTTAGCGCTTGTTCTTTCTCAATTATTAATATTTATTCTTACTGATAGGTAATATTTTTATTCTCAATTGCTCCCAAATGTTTTCATTTTTTCCCAAGTTACGTGTATTTTTAATGAACATTGTGTTCAGCTCCCATTCCTTGGCAAATAAGTAATGTCAACTCAGGACTGCGTTAGTAGCATTTGGTCTTCAGGAGTTCAGTAAAGTTCATATAGATTCCTAATATTTTAGTATTCAATGATAATAAACTTACTTCTAAAACGGTATATAGATATAATGAATGAATTGGTTGAGAAATTGGACACTCTAGAATCTTCTGTTGAACAGAAATGAAACATCAATTTAGAGCGATGTTTCTTTTATAATTTTGCAAACTGTGTACGTGCATTATTTGAAACGAGTTTAAAGTAGTATTCAATTAATACGTTTCTTAACTGATGGATATTACAATAACAGTAGGCCTATGGAGTGAGATGTTAAAGTTAAAGAATCTTGAATTACCAATTTAAATTATTACACGAATATAGTTATTAGTTCGTTGCATACAAATGTTGACTGTTTTGTCTGTTTTCATATTTTCTAGATGCTGCGGAGAGCCACAGAAGAACTCCAAGAAGTTTATAAGAATCGACGGAAAAAAAAAAATTTGACAATGGTTAATTTCAATAACTTGTATGCTGACACCGGGCAGGGTTATTACCCCGTGGATGTAGAAATTGTTAATGAGAAAGTGATCGTCATATTTCAAGATCCCGGGATAACAAGTCTGTCGTTGGCCCAATCTCACATCATTGCTTATGATGATGAGGTTGGTGTTGACACTGTGCTGTTGAAATTAACTTTTCTCCAAATGCCGAGACTCACCCTGCAATTTGCAAGTCCTGAAACCAAGGGACAGTTTGTTTCCCAAATTTCGGAACTAATAACGAGCAGGTAAGAAATTATGGTTACATTTTATAGAGTTGAGAATTTCTGTACTAGTTCAATTGTTCATTTTGTTTTTATAGTGACTCAGGGAAATGTTCTGATGACAGTTCGGTGGAACCTGCAGCAATACCTTAAGATCGAAGCCTCAGACCGTCAGAATTAATTATTCATAAAAAATTTGCATCCTTCATTTTTTTTTGTCATTCCGTCCTTATCGAGCCTTTGTAAATGAGGAAAATACATTATGAGGATCTGTAAACCAGGGTAACTGTAAACACTTCTGACAGATTTTCATGTAATCATTTTAAAAGTATTATTAATATTAACCCTACTCCGGTTACCTAAAGTTCATAACACAAACGAATATTATGTGTCCAATAGACACATACCATTTACTTATAAATGCCATAATCGTCGAGAGGTAAACTGTACTATATGAACTTGGTACACCATTACTTTTATGTGGTAAGTCAATCTATAGGACTTAGCACAGTTTTCGTTTTGTTTTGAAAATTGGTCAACACTTGACTAATAACAAACAATCCTGCTAGATTTGTTTGTGCCTGTTGATCGTATGTGGACATCTAAAATCGTGACGTTAGTTCAACCGACACTGTAACCGACAAAATAAGTGCATAATGACACATGTTTGCGTAAATTAGTACCAAAAAATAAGACTTCTTTAAGAACTAACAACAACTTTGCTGCGCTGCAGAACATGCAGCTTCCTGAGAATTACGAATGTGTCGATTATGGTATGTTATTATGACTTTTGTAGTTGCTAAGCTTTATCGTAATATAATAACATTCTAATTCTACTCCATAAAAAATAACTCAACTAAATCTACTCAAATATCAACTGCGTGCACGGCCATTTCACGTGTTGTTACTACAAACACTGCTATTTCTGCTGGTAAGCTCTGGTTATTCTATAATAATACCTTATGGAATACAACATTAAAATAATAAACGTTCTAAGGAAATGCAAATTATCAAATAACCGTAGAAAATTATTGTCTGCTTCGAAGCCCTGAATCGACAATTCATGAAATTAATACAGTATTACTTCTTTAATCCGAACACGAGATGTCGAAATCATAATTCAAGCAAAATATCTTTAATCCGAACAGTCAAATGATTCCTACATGTAAATGAGGGAATCCCCTAATTTAGTGCTTTCACGATTCTGTGCCGTTTACCTTTTAGTTTTATTTAGACTATTGACCGTTACGGGCTGACTTCACTTTTACTCTATAATTTTCAATATGTCTTCTAAAAGAAAACCCGTCACATTGTCTCTACGAGAAAAAATTGAAATTATAAAGAACTTAGACTCAGGCCGTACTACGGATTCAGAAAGGGCAGATCCACAGGACACGCGATGGACCGAGTCCTGAGAATAGCCAAGGCAATCGAAGAGAACAACGCGGGCTGGAGGAGCAAAAGTTGGTGTGCGCTCATCACTCTCGATGTTCGTAACGCCTTCAACAGCGCCTCCTGGTCCTGACTGATAAGAGAACTCGACTCCAAAGGAATCTCGAGGTACTTAAAAAATATAATTGCCGACTACTTCACCTCCAGAACGATGATAGTAGACAAGGATGCGGACTTCCAAATGGCGAAGGGAATACCACAAGGCTCGGTCCTAGGACCCCTGCTCTGGAACGTCCTGTATGACCCCATCCTCGAGGTGGCAGGGTCGAAGAATCAAAAGGTGATCCCATAGGATACGCAGACGACATCGCACTCGTGATCTGCGGCAACGACGTCGAAGACATGAGGTCAGAAGCGAACGTCGCCATTGCAAGATGCGAGAGATGGCTACGAGAAAATTCTCTACAGCTAGCTCCAGAAAAAACGGAAGCCGTGATCCTGTGTGGAAGGGGAGACAAGAGAGGAATATCTTTCCGCGCCGGAGATCACAAGATAGAAACTCAAAAATCACTGAGATACCTCGGAGTTTATTTCGGAGAGAACTTGTCCTCTCGAACCACGTCACCGAGAAATGCAGAAAGAGCCTCAACAAGCTGAACCACCTACAGCGCTTGATGCCATCGATCGAAGGTCCTACGACACAAAAGAGACGCCTCCTATACGGAGTGATACAGTCGACGCTTCTGTACGCAGTCCCTGCTTGGGGTCAAGTTAGGAGCGTCCAAAAGTACAGAAACATGATGCTGAGCGTCCAACGCAAAGCACTGTTGAGAGTCGTGTGCGCGTACCGCACGGTATCACTGGACGCAGTCCTGGTACTGGCCGGCGTACTCCCCATCGACCTATTAATAGAAGAGAGAATCGAGCTGCACGGCAGATCACGAGTGACCGAAGCGAACAAGAAGGAAGCGCGTAAAACCACCATCGACAAGTGGCAGGCCCGATGGACGCGCCTCCAGGACAAAGCACAATGGACGAAACGCCTAATCCCGGACCTACAAGCGTGGATCGACTGTAAACATCGATGACTGAACCACCACCTGACCCAAGCATTCAGCGGACACGGATGCTTTCGACACTTCACGCACCGCTTGGGTAAGATGGAGCTGAACTGTGATATCTGCGGTGTCGACGACACAGCAGAGCACGTCATCTTCTCTTGTCCCAAGTACGACGATCTCAGACAGAATCTGCCCGAGTGCGTGAACGACGATCGACAAAATCCGCAGAAGGAATTAACACTGAAAACACTTACCGACAGGATGCTCCAAAGTGCTGATAAGTGGGACGTAGCCACCGATGCGATTACGAGCATGATCAAACGGAAGTAAATCGAAGAACGGACAAAGACCCAAACAGATCCGAAGGCCTACACGGACAGCGAGGAGGACTCTACATCAAGCGGAGAGGACTCCCAATAGAAGACAGCGCGACAAAGCGCACAACACTGTCAAGACACTGACGAGATGTCCCTAGGGACGGTACCGGGTCTTGGCAGTTTAACTATAGAGAACGGGTTTTTTTAGTGGGCAGGCGCTCGGGGACCGTCGGTTAACGCCAAAGAGTGTTCCCCGAGTGAATCCCACACTACTCGGCCGCAAGAACAACAGGCCGGGTGTCTTTTGAAGATTTTTCCTCGACAATAAAAAAAGACTCAGGCCGTACAGTAACCTTTTTATCATAAAAATACAAGGTGGGAAAATCAACAATTTTTGATATAAAAAAAAAGAAAAACAGTATTCTCTCTTATGCCACTTCATCGTCCAGTTCTTTAGTGAATGAGCAAAAAACGTTGAAAGTAAGTGTTTATCCTGAAGTTGACAAAGCAGTTTGCACTCAGTTTCTGCAGACAAGGTCTAAAGGTAAAGAGATTACAAATTATTAATGTATATTTTTAATTTTATAACAAATTCTTAAAATGATTGTAGGTGTGCCAATATCAGAGAATATTTTGCGTGAAAAAGCACAATTTTTTTTATGGCCATTTTTACAACGAAGGTAATTTCAAAGCCAGTATCGAATGGCTCGATAAATTTAAGAATACGGAATTAAGCAACTCGCAATTACGGGAGAGAAATTGTCAAGTGATGAAACTGCTGTTGCACCTTTTAAAAATTTGCTTCGGAAAAAAATTCAGGAAATGCATTTGTCTCTTGATCAAATTTATAACGCGGATGAAAGTGAACTTTTTTGGAAATTACTTCCCCAAAAAACGCTTGCTCATCGAGCTGAGACCTCTGCTCCGAGCAGAAACATGAGCAAGGAGCGAATTACATTTATGCCATGCTCTAATGCTTTTGAAACGCATAAATTGAAGTTAGTTCAGGTTAGGGAAAGTCTCAGAAGCCAAGAGCCTTTGGAAGTGAATCGCTGCTAGCGATATATCAAGGACAGAAAAAAGTCTGAGTTACCAACGACATTTTTAAAAACTGGTTCTATACATGTTTTGTTCGTGAAGTACACAAAAAAATGCAACAGTTGAATTTAGACTCTAAGGCAATTTTAGTCGTAGACAACGCTTCAAGACATCCCGAAGATAAACGCTCAGATGATAAGAAAATTATTTTATTCTTTTTGCCTCCAAACGTAACCCCTTTAGTGCAACCTATGGATCAAAATGTGATTCAAGCGATCAAGTTGCACTACAGGAAGGCTTTGTTAAAACGTATTGTTGCTTGTGAGAATAGCGACATAGCTACAGAACTAAAAAATATATAACATCTTAAGGATGTTATGTTTGAATTGAGCAAAACATGGGAAAACGTAAAGCTAGAACTTATTAAAAATTCGTGGATCAAACTTTTAGGTCAAGTGAACGATGACTGGGATGATGACGATGATCTTCCACTAGCTCAATGGAAGAATAAAATGGAGTTAGGAAGCATAGATAGAGAAATCGAAGAAGTTAATTTTCTCATAAATCAAATTGTATCCGAAGATGTAACGAGGCAAGAAGTTGTTGAATGGGTTGCTGGACGAGAAGAATCGTGTGATTATGACGATAAGAAAATTTTGAGGCATGTCGAGTCTGGAAATTCTCTAACTTCAGATGAAGAAGTGGACGCTACGAAAGAGATGTTACAAGGTGTAAAACACGTAGATGCAGTTAAATGTTTCGAAACGTGTTTAAAATTGTCTCAGGAAAATGATGAATCTGAAAACCACATTATATTATTATGCGAGATGAAGAAACGAGTTGATAAAGCAGAAAAAGCAAGCGTTAAACAAAGCAAAATTACAAAATTTTTTACACCTTCGTTTTAAAATTTGTTAATTTTTTTTTGACAATTGGTTTTTTTAAATTTTATTCTCGAAATAAAACCGATTTGTTGAATATTTATTGATGTTTTTTATCGTGGGTAAATTGAAGTTCGCAAAGAATTAGGTAGATACAATCTTTTCGATAATTCGGATAGCCACGTGCAATCATTATTTCGGATTAAAGAAGTTCTGCTGTAATACAAAATGTGTCGTTAACCCTAGAAAACTGGACATTCGTAAAAGTTACGACGCTCCATAAAAATTTTTAAAGTTCGGGTATTCCCCGGTCCTGCTTCGCCATGAGCCGTTAGCTATTTGTCCCAATAGTCGTCATCTAACCGGTGGTGTGTGCATTCCTCATATTTTTTAATGCTTAATCACATATTTTTGAAGCTCATCGTTAATTTTACTATTAGGTGTACAACTTTGCTTCCGCCGTTTTTGAATAGATGTATGTAGCGGTAAGTAATGATCGAAATAAATAACCCCATGTGGGCATGCAGGAGCCTTGGGCACCTGTTAACATAACCTCATAAAAATATTAGTCTATTTGTGTCTTCATCATAAAGTTATTCGCGATTGAAAATGTCAGTGTACGAGCCAAATTCTCGTCATTTGCGGGAGGTTTTACTTTTCTGCTTCAATATGAAGAAATCTGCTGCTGAGGCTCATCGAATGCTCTCAGATACTTATGGGGAAGCCACTATTAGTGAAAGGACATGTCGTGAGTGGTTTCAGCGCTTCAAGAACGGTGATTTTCACGTCGAAGACCAACATAGCGGTGGAAGAAAGAAGGTTTTCCAAGATGCGAACTTGGAAGCATTACTTGACGAAGACTCGTCAACAAGAAGTCAACAAGAATTGGCACAATCATTGGGAGTGACTCAACAAACAATCTCAAAACGCCTCAAAGACATGGGAATGATTCAGAAGCAAGGATATTGGGTGCCGTACGAGTTGAAACCAAGAGATATTGACAGGCGTCTGTTCGCTTGTGAACAGTTGCTTGCAAGGCAAAGACGGAAGGGATTTCTGCATCGTATTGTGACTGGGGACGAGAAATGGGTTCATTACGATAATCCCAAACGCAAAAAGACTTGGGGATATCCCGGCCATGCTTCCACGTCGACGGCCAAACCGTCTATTCATGGTTCCAAAATCATGCTCTGTATTTGGTGGGATCAACTCGGCGTAATATATTATGAGCTGTTACAACCAACTGAAACAATCACAGGTGCTCTTTATCGAACCCAATTAATGCGTTTGAGCCGAGCATTGAAAAAGAAACGGCTGCAATACAACGAGAGACATGATAAAGTGATTTTGCAGCACGATAATGCTCGACCCCATGTTGCGCAAGTGATCAAGAAATACTTGGAAACATTGAAATGGGAAGTCCTACCCCACCCGCCATATTCTCCTGACCTAGCTCCTTCTGATTATCACTTGTTTCGATCCATGGCACATGGGCTAGCTGACCAACACTTCCGATCTTATGAAGAAGTAAGAAATTGGATAGAATCGTGGATCGCTTCAAAAGATGTCCAATTTTTTCAACACGGGATTCGTATGCTGCCCGAAAGATGGGAGAAAGTAGTGGCCAGCGATGGACAATACTTTGGATCCTAAAGGTATAATTAGTTTTTTACAATAAAATCGCGAAATTCGGAAAAAAAACGGCGGAAGCAAAGTTGTACACCTAATAATATCCAGTATTCACGTTACTTTTTTTGTATATTATTGTGACATCGTACATTGAATAATTGGACTAGTGTTTTTATTTTTTGGTGGTAAGCTACATTTTTGATACGTTGGAATTTTTAAATAATTATTTATATAATTTGTAAAGAGCATGGCGCAAAAACCCTCGACTTAAAAAGAAACAGAGACTGAAATACAGCGTAAAATGGACGGTGAAGCCTGTGAATCTGATCCTTTTGAACGCAGTGGAAGTGATTGGGAGGAGGATAATATAGAATACGAATCAGAAAGTTCAGATGATGATTTGTTTATACCGCAGCCTTCGGCCAACGCCAATCAGGCCAATCTATTTGAAAACTCTTCAACTGCCACACAACAACCATTAGAAGAAATTAGTAGCAATGATATTGGTGAACAAGGTTTGTCAACTAGCGCAGGTCAGTCCAATTTATCTCAACATTGTCCATCTCCAAAAAGTAATGATTCGGAGAGGAATATGGAAAACAATGTTCTTTTACCTCGTTATACAATCAAACACAAGACCAAATATTTGAAAGAAAAAAATGGTCACAAATGGTCAGCGGAAATGCCTGCAAGGCGTGGAAAAACTAAAGCAAGAAACATTATTCATTTTTTACCTGGTCCTAAAGCGGATGTTACAAACTGTTCAACTTTTGATGAGTATTTCTTACACTTTTTTTCAAATGAAATATTAGATATTATTCTCTTACACACAAATGCCGATATCACCAGACAGCCAGAAAAATACGAGCGCTAACCACTATACAGGATTATTCACGTCATGCTACACGGAATATTGCGGCTAAAGTATTTAATATTTCGAATTTTTCTTTTTTGCAATGTGTAGAACTCACATAGAGGTACATTCTAAAATTATTTTACTTTTATACAGGGGGTTGTAAATAAGTGAAAAATATCAAAGTTATATTTTTTAAATGAAACACTCTATATATTAGTACCGTTTTAGATTCCTTGAGATAAATAAATGTAAGTCTGATTAAGGTTTACCTACCCTAAACCTTAAGGATTTTGAAATAATTGAGATTTTGTAAAAATGTAGTGCAAATTTACAACTTTTGCTTTAAAGGAAGTTTAAACTGGAGTAAGTCGAAATTCACATCAAGCCTCAGACATGAAGCATATTTCATGCCATAGTCATGAAAATTTAGATATCTTATACAGTGTGTTCAAAAAATAAATTGAAAAATGTACTTACTTTGAAGGGTGTTAACTTGCTTAACCCATTTTGTCCCAGTGGTGCATTATCGAACCACACATTTTATGATTTTTTTTTGCTAAATCCAATATATATTCTTTCATACCTATTTAGAAATTTTATTACTATTAGATTATAGAACTTAGTATCGTACATACTGTTGATTTTTGTTTTAAAACAAAAAAATTATGACATCTTAGAGTCATGGAAAACGCTGCATAATTTTGTGTCAAATGTTGAAGTGATTCAAATATAGTAAGGTAATTTATTTTTGCAAAGTATAATCATTTTTGATAAGTCTATAATATGTAGATTACATAGTAGAAAAAGTGCATTTGAATTGTCATATAAATTATCACTTATTTTGTGTAAATAATACCGGTGCCTAAACGCACCACTGGTTTTATCTATGAAATAAAATCAAGTTATTGCAATTTTCGAAAAGTGTGTGCATTCAGAGTGAATAGTCGCCGATTAGTGTATTGTTTAGTATTTATTTGTTTCTTGTGTTGGGAAAATACCCAACACTATTCTAGAATAAATAAACCCATCTATCTGCCCAATTTATTGCTCAGACTAAATAATGTCATTACTCACAAAATCTACCCAAATTATTGCTTAGACTAAATAAGGTAATTACCGATAATGTTGATATAGGCATAAAGTTCCAATCAATTTATAGGTTTGAAAACTGATCCTCATGAGAAAATCATTTGGATTTTTATTGACTCAATACTCTTTTTTGTGGCTATGATCTCACGATGAAGAAAAAACGAATTAGTTGGTTTGAGTCTCTCTAAGCGAACAAAACTCACATCTCTCTATAACCCAGGTGCCTATTAGAATTTCAGTAACTATACAGTGTAGTTTTGTTGAGTGACCGTGTATTCATCCAGTGTTTTTTTTGTATCGGTTCAGCGCCATATAAGCTGTAGTCCGTTCATTTGATATTTAATTACAATAAAAAAAATCCATATGTCGTTTTCGAAGTATTTTACTCAAAAAGAATTAGAAGCAGCCTTGGAGGAGATCGTGACGGATTTGCAGAATAATGATGAAAGTCGTAAGTATTACTTGTATTTACATATTTTTATATGTATGTATTAGATGCAATATGGTAATATTCAGTTTTTTGCGAATTTAAGCTAAAAGTAAGAAAAGATAATATTTTCAGAACATATTGACGCTGTTTATATTCCACCCGACGTGGATACTTTGACCGATGAGGAAAATATAAACGATGAAAATAATCTACAAGAGTTTGAGGAACCAACTGATATAGTTGGAACTTTCGAATTGCATCTACCGGAATATACAAATCAGTCGTGTACGAATCAGTCCTGTACTTTGTTGACCAATGAAGCTCAATGGGATTCATCGGATGATGAAACTTTGGGAGTCCAAAAGGAGACGTTTGCTTTCGGCAAATGAAAGGCTTGCTTCTACAGTCAAATGGAGGAAAGGTCAAATTGAATATACTCACGCACCTATATCTGATGAATTTCAATCACGCGAGAAACTAAAAAATAAGCTCTCGGGGAAAACTCCCCTTGAAATATTTTTTATGTTTTTTGATGATGAAGTGATTGACTTGGTTTTAAATTTTTCGGTAAAATATGCTCAAGACAATAACCACCATGAATTTTTATTATCAAAAAACGAATTTTTAAATTTTATAGGAATTTTACTTTTTTCTGGTTACCATTCATTACCACATATTCAACATTATTGGTCTACTGATGACCGTCTGTTACCAGTGGTGCGTTAATGCACCATGAAATATTATGCTGTTTTTTATATGAAATAAAGTTTTATGTACAAAATAATTCAATTTTAGTTATTTTGTGTAAGATTGTAACATTATGGTATAAATTTTCGTTAAAATTATTAGTAGTATCCTTATGTGTCCCAAAACAGTATTTCATATATATTCCCAATGGTTCGTTTACGCACCAGTATTTTTTTTTGTACATAATTTTTTTCTAGTTTTTTTTGACATATGTAATGTATTCTTAAATGTAACAAAATAAATATTTACAAACAAAAAATTCGTTTTGTTTAATTTTTCGATGCTTGGGACAAGATGGGTTAATTTAAAAGGAACACCCTATATTTTATTACTCCAACTATCAGATTGAAGTATTATCGATCGAAAACTATCATACTTTTCTATACCTAAATGTACAAGTTTTCCTTGAAAATTAAGATTTTTAAAGAAAGTAGAAAATCCTATTACTTTTTATATCAGTTGCCACGGTGACATCTAAAATGTCAATTTTAGATGTCAAAATTTTCTGCATAAATATGTTGACCACTATATGTTGGGACAGGTACAATTTATTTCTATATGCGAGTACGGGGATCATCAAAGTAGGCGTTGTAACAAATGCAACACGTTAGTTTGACAGCTACTAACAGTTTATTATAATAGGTTATAACTTATTTATTTGTATTGTTACAACTGGTGGTTTAATAAGTGAACTTATTGCAAAATGGGTCGTAGAAAAGCTACAAATCTAAAAATCCGTGAAATTATAGTCCAAAAATATCATCATGGTATACCAATGAGAGATATTGATGAAGAATTAAGTATAGCAAGAAGTACTGTTTATAACATTATAAAAAAATATGGCGAAATCTGCAATATTGAAGTACGTGGAAAAAGTTCTGGAAGACCTAAACTAGTTTCGGAACGACATCTTAGAATGTTAGTAAACATTTGCAAATTTGGGCGGAAAAACACCCTTAGAGAAATCGCTACATTGTGGAATGCACAAACAGGTCTCGAAATTAGTAGGGAATGCTGCCGGCAATATATCCATAAATGTGGCATGAGTTTCTATAAAGTTTGTTTGCTACTCCTAGTGTAAATGTTAAAATAAGTGAGTTAATTTTAGGCAAAAGAAAAACCATTACTAACATGTGTACCAAAGAAAAAAAGATTAGTTTGAGCAAAATCAAAGCAATCTTAGACGGAAAGAGATTGGAGTAAAATACTATTTAGCGATGAGTCAAAATTCGACGTTTGTGTGGGAGATTATCGAAAACGGGTTATTCGGACAAAGGCAGAAGCGTTTCACAAGGACTGCCTCAAACGAACTGTCAAGTTTCCACAAAGTATTATGGTGTGGGGATGTATGCCCGCTAACGGGTTGGGAACATCAACTTTTATAAATGGCACTGTAAATGCCGTTAAATATCACGATATCCTCCAAAACTCGTTACTACCGAGTATTAATAAACTATATTCCACGACTGACTGCATATTTCAGCAGGATGGCGCATCATGTCATACAACAAAATCCACCAAAAAATGGTTTGGAGAACATAATGTAAAGGTTTTGTCGCATCCTGCCAGCAGTCCAGACCTGAATGTTATCGAAACGCTCTGGCATAAAATGAAACAGCAATCGAGAAATCATCCTCAGCGAACGGTTCCAGAATACATGCGAAACTTCGAGAAATATGGAACAGTTTCACACCCGAGTTTTGCTATTTTGCCCGTCTTGTAGATTCTATGTCTGCTAGAGTTCGTACTGTTTTAAAAACTAAAGGCGGTGTGACTAGTTACTAAATTTAATTTTCTTGGTGTAAAGATTACTTGTCCCAACATATAGTGGTCAGCATATTTATGTATGAAGTTAATTAAAATTGTTTATTGCGAATACTGCAGCTTTTTCTTTGCTTTAAATGGCTAAATCAAATGTTATTAATATGTATACATACAGTATATCAAAGTGAAACTCGTACACCTTAAAATTTTCTAATGTGTCCTTCTTTTTTGGCCATTAAAGGTTTATTTATATTGCTCTATGTATATTTCGGGAAGAATGGTCTAGACTGAATGGATTCTTATCACAAATTCTTGCAAAAAGTATTCATTGGCAAAATAATAGTTTTTATAATATTTTGATAGTCAAACTGAAACTCGTACACCCAGAATCCCTAGCTCATAAATATTTCTTGATTCGATTGTGCAGGTTCAAATTTAGTGTATTACAATTCAGTGAAGTTTTGACGAAGTTTTAAGGGTAATAATCAACATATTTATAATAATGGGACGTCAGAGGGGCCAAACAAGTGTAACCGAAAGAACGTTAGCGATTCACCATCACAAATTTAGAAAATCCTACCGGGAAATCGGAAAAATTATTAATAGACCTTATACTACAGTACAAAGCATAATCAAACGTTATAATCAGGATCATCGGATAAAAAACAAAGTGAAGAAATCATCAAAACACATTTTAAATATGTATGACGAACGTTGGATTCTACGCAAAGTTGCAGAAAATCCAAAGTTGTCTGCTCCAAAATTAGCCAAATTGATAGAAATCGAATTAAAGAAGAAAGTTAATCCTCAAACAATACGAAATTTATTGCATAAAAATAATTTTTATGGGAGAGTCGCACAGAAAAGGCCATACATAAGCAAGGCAAACAAAATCAAGCGTTTTCAATTTGCTGAAGAGCACAAAAACGAAGACATTTCTTTTTGGACCAAGGTCATAATCGCGGACGAGAGCAAATTCAACATTTTTGGCTCTGATGGAATAACTAGAGTGTGGAGAAAGCCCAACGAAACACTAAAATCTAAGAATTTGGGATTAACTGTTAAACACGGTGGAGGATCTTTGATGGTCTGGGGTTGTATGTCCGCGAACGGTCCTGGTAACTTGCATTTTATTGATGGAATTATGAACCGAGATGTTTATCTTGACATCTTAAAACGAAACCTTAAGCAAAGTGCTGAGAAGCTGGGCCTGAAGGATCGTTTTATTTTTTACCAAGACAATGATCCGAAGCATAAGGCTATTAAAGTTAAAACCTGGTTATTGTACAATTGCTCCAAAGTTATGGAAACACCTCCACAAAGTCCAGATCTCAATGTGATCGAACATTTATGGTACCAGTTAAAGGTTGCAATTCGGAATCATCAAATTTCCAACATTAATCAATTAAAATTGGCCTTCAGGAAGAGTGGACGAAAATTACGCCTGAATATTGCCAAAAGTTAGTTGAATCTATGCCACGCCGTTTACGAGATGTAATTACTAATAAGGGACTGTCTACCAAATACTAATTTCAGTTTGTTGTAATTTTTTCTGTTGATTTATATTGATGTACGAGTTTGCGTTTGACTAGCAAGAAATAAAGATATTTAAGTTTTTCTCATAAAATATATTCTTAAGCATTTTTTCTTTCAATAACGTGTTCTTCCTTAACTACTCTTCCCGAAATATATACAGAAAAGTATAAATAACCCTTAATGACCAAAAAAGAAGGACATATTAGAAAATTTTAAGGTGTACGAGTTTCACTTTGATATACTGTAAGTACTTTAAATTTAAACTTAATGGAATGAACCAATTCACAGAAAACATATGCTATTTGAAAAAATGCAGCCTGTCTCAACATATAGTGGTTAAGACTCGTATACTTATTAAATTTCTACACTTAACTTTAAATAATATGACGATTAACAAAAGAGACGAAGAAAGAAGAGCACAAATGTTACAATAAAAATACTTAACAACATAAAAAGGTTTATTGAGTAAGTTGCCAAAGTAACCTCCATGATAACCAAACTAAGGCAACTTGACTTACAATTACATGAATTTATTTTGTGAGTGCGTTTTATGATATTCAATGGTAAATTTCTCGATAACTACTGGGTGTGGGTATAGGAAATGCTACATGAAACTTATTTAGAATCTGAAGTAGAATTTAAAAATGAAATATAAAATAAATGTTTCCATTTGAAAAAATGAAGTTTGTTGTCGTAACTTGGTTTTTGGTTACCCTGTATACAGGAATTTACCGTCAGGAAAATCGCAGCCAAAAATAAAAATCGACGGGTCTCAGCGTTTTTTCCGAAAGTAAATCAATTAATTTTAAATCAAGTTGTTCCAGACTTTTGTCCTCACTGTATAGTCAGGTGCATACATATATTGTTGAAAAAGGTTTAAAATTGTCTATTACGTTAAGCCATGGCCACCTATGATTTATATTTGAAAAACGAAGTTGTAGCGATTTGTAGAAAAACGGTGAAGAGCAAAAAAATTTTGAGCACTCTATTAGATTACTCTTAAAGAAGTGCTACAGTAATGTCCTTACGCAAAACCAATATTTTAATAAATAAGAAAGTTATTGGCGATTTTTAAAATGGGTAAAAATCGAAAAACATACTGTATCTTAGTGGGCGGTGACGATATCGGGAAACGGTTTTTGGCATTAAAGATTTCTCAAAAATTGAGTCCGTAACACCTTGTGGCGGAGCCAGTAGCGCGTGCAGTGTCACCCGTCTACAATGACAGTGACAGTGCACTGCGAGCCAGAACATCTCGGAACTGTAGAGAACTAAAACAACGGCGGAAAAACAGTTTCCATAACGGTTTCAGGGAATACATTATGGATAGTTCGATCAAAACCGTATAAAACCGTTGGCCACACCACCAACGCTCTCTTTTCTCTTTCGGGCCTTGCACCCTCCACATGTACTCCACTGGTAACAATCATACTCTGTACATAGTAGAATTAAGTTTATTCTAAGTTAGTAATTAAACACAAAAGTTCCTGTTTTACGAGTTCTGTGTGGCAATCCTAGTTCTGACACCCAAAGGAAAACGCCTAGTACTTCCATACCTCGACAACAGGACAACCTGTCCCGTTGTCGTAGTATGGAATCAGTCAGTGCGGAGCCAGCAGCGCGTGCAGTGTCACCTGTCTATTAATGACAATGACAGTGCACTACGAACCAGAGCAACATCTCGGTTCTGTAGAGAATTCAAACAACGGCGAAAAAACATTTTCCGTAACGGTTTCCAGAAATACATTCCGGATTGTTCGACCAAAAACTCTATAAAACCGTTGACACACCAACAACTTGCTCTTTACTCTTTTGGTCGCTGCCTCCTCTACATATAATCCAGCAACTGGTAACAATAATACTCTATACACAGTAAATATAGTTTATTCTAAGTGTTGCAATAAACCATTCGAAAAGTTCTCGTTTTACGAATTTCGTTTGAAAATTCACGTTGGCATAGAAATGAATAAAAATGCCTAGCGATTCTATTCAGTGACGATGGGATAGGATTATAAAATATACACATTGTACTAGAAGAGGACTAAGCTAACATTAATAACATTAACAGGAAGAAACTGGGAAATGTCTTAAACGAACAGAACAAGAGAAACCTCGAGCACATCGTTAGGTCCGGAACAAGGTTTTGGCTTAATATATGGTTATCGGAGGGGGCCAGTAGTGAGGAGGGAGAGTGTGTTATGTTTTACACACTCAAAGAAAGATGGCTTGTTGCTGTAATGGGTAGAAAAAATTTGGCATAAGATAAGGTAAAGTGAACTAGAAAGTACAAATAAAGTTATACCATTATGCTGATACTTAAGGTCCCTGCACCGATCTTTGAAGAATAAGGGGCCAGGAAGATACAAGTAACTTTGGCCGAACCTTCCATTCAAAGTTCAAAGATTGCCATGGTTGATTGTTCATCAATCTACATATTTAGCCCATATAAAAGGTATATTTTAATAAGTAACATGGCTCGAGCTTGGAGCTGAAAAAAACTGACCTACTAACAAAATGGTAATTGTATGGGTGGAGTGCTTTATTTATTCCTTTTCAGAAAAAAGAACATTCTTTACATACATGTACAAGGAAATAATAAAAGGAAATAGGATACTTGTTAAATTTGCTTTGACTAGGAAGGGGCCACAGATGCATATTGAAGTTTAGATCATTGCAATTGAGGAGTTTATTATGAAATTGTTTTATTACAACAAGGTAAGTTTCCATCAATTTAGGAGGAATAGAAATTTGATTCTAATTTATATATCTGGAGAGTTAATTGTGAAAATTGATTAGAAATTTGCTAGGTATTTTCTGGTGGCAGAAAGACATTTCACCATTTTATAAAAAAAGAAGCAAAAAATTGTAGAAAGAATAAAAGGTGAGTTAAGAATAGATTGCAGCTGACTAAAAATTAGGTATTATTCTGGAGTCGAACATAGAGTATTTATTGGGAACATCATACTACTGCACAGGATTATTTTATACTGAATTTGTAACTCAATATAGTAGTTTGTTTTCTTTTACAAGTACAGTATAGTGCAAGTTTTTACAAATCACGGTGCAGTATCTACCATTTTACAAATGAATATTGGGAATTACTTAACTTGGGAAACACTTATAAAGAATAAATTATATTATAGTTAAATTAGTGGATACCATAATGAATAGGATCATCGATAAGAATTATTTAATAGTTCAAGAAAAACAAACTTTATAGATTCATCTTTAAGGAGAACAAGTAAATACATTTTAATTTTTTAGGAGATTTTTATTTTCAAAGTGGAAAGGTACTATTTTTCCCACATAGATTTTGTATAAAATAAAATTGTAAAGCCAAAGCCAGTTGCTATTTCTGTTAAGAAATTTTCTTAGAAATTGTGCATTTATAGCAAGTAAAAAAAAGGTTAGAGGGCTTTTTAAAATAATTTCCTTTTTAGGAAGTTAATTAATATTACTACAAGATACAGAGGTAGCACAAGTAGGGAAACAAAGCTTGAAAAAAACTTATGATCAGAGTGAGAAATGTACCAGGCAGGATCCAAAGTTTTAAGGAAGAAGAAAATGAAAACAACATTATGGGCCATTTGTAAAGTAAAGAAAGGGGAAGGATTAGGAGTAGAAGACATACAAGGGAAGATAAACAGGAATGCAACGTCGTCATTTACTACACACAACAAGGGAAGGTAATTCAGTTAGCCATATAAGAGAAGAAATAATTTTCTCAGTATATGATTTATGTATTTTTTCCTTATTAATCAAGTAGGGATCATTGTTGATTTCAACAATAAGTGTAAGGAGGAATATAAATTTTAGAAGAAACAGGGGGAAGATCCCCATAAATTAACGTTAAACTTATATTAATAAACATATTGAGTGCAATGTATGAGTATCGGGTCATGAGGATGAAAAGAAAACACACTAGTTACTAATGATTTTCTATTTTCTGATATGCGTGGTCCGATAGATTTTAAAAGAGTGTCTTATTATATCAAGACGTAGAAAAAGAATGAATTTATCAAGCATCGCTCCAGACACCCATACATCGAACCTGTGTGTTTATATATATGTCTGAGTAACTTGAGAAGTGTTCTCCATTTTTTTGTATTTGATATATCGCTTTTTCTTATTAACAGAGAAGAGAAAGATAGAAGAGACAAACAAAACAGTTCACTATTCCACAATCGCTCTTCTTCCCATCAATCTATTAACTGCCCATTCTTTGTCCCTCTTGTCTTAACTTTCCCAGTTCTGGTGAGTCCTTCAGAACCGTGGGAAAAGTACCTGCTAGTCTTAATTATAAAGGAACCAATAATTTAGTGTCACCCAAATAATTAGCACACATGGCCACTTAAGCACGCCGTGGCAATAGTGACCTCGTTCGACAGTGCTTTGTCTTCAGATGGCCCTGTCTGCCTGCCCTTCATCTTATTGTCTATCCTAATGCTAGTTTTACAAATCTTAAAGACTAATAAATCTCCGACATACACTGCTCAAAACAATTAGGGGATATTGCAAAATAAAGCTTTTAAAAAAATTTTTGTCACAGGAAATACTCCAAAACAAGTTTTTATATGCATGTTAAGTTTTCTTCAGCATAGTAAAAGTGTTTTATACTATACAGGATTATTTTAACCGTTTAAAACAATATTTAATAAAAATGTGTAGAGTTGTGCATTAAAAGGTAATGGTTTATAAAGGTAAATCAAACTTTCTGTTTATTAATTTGATAAAAAAACTAAATTTCAGTAATGCGTATGATCTTCTCTCGGTGCTAAGAAAGCTTGGCATCTTGATGGCATTGACTCAAACAAGTTATTGAAGATTGTTTGTGGAATTTCATTCCATCCTTCAATTAGGGCATTTCGAAGATTTGGAATGGTTCGAGGTGGCAAATTTCTGCTGGCAACACGTCGTCCCAAAGTATCTCAAGCATGTTCAATTGGATTTCCATCCGGAGAATTGGCAGGCCATACCATTCTCTCTATATTAATTTTTTCCAATCAGTTGTTCACGATGTGGACGAGCATTATCGTCCATAAAAATAAACTGATTGCCTATTGCTGAAGCATAAGGCATTACAATAGGTTGTAGAATTTCATGAAGATACCTATGGGCATTTAAAGGACCATTGTTGATGAAATACAGATCTGTATGTCCACCAAGACTAATTCCTGCCCATACCATTACGCCGCCGTCTTCAAAAGCAGATCTTTCTCTTACAAAATGGGATTGTTTCGTGTTCCGCGTTCACGCCAAATCCAGCACACGTCGATTATCAGGTTCCAGAGTGAACCTAGACTCATCGCTGAACAGTACCTGGCTCCAATTTCTGTGAAGCTCGACCCATTCTTTCCTTGCTCGTTTGTGCTGCATCGTTAATGGAATATAAACCATAGGCTTTCGGGCATAAAGTCCGATATTATGCAGCCTATTCCTGATGGTTTGAATGGACACAAGCCTTCCAGTGACATTAGCAAACTCACTCCTTAGAAGTGGTGCATTGAGATTTCGATGTCGCCGAGTCAGCAGATGGAGAAAACGGTCTTCTCTTTGTGTTGTGGAAGATGGTCGACCTTGTCCAGGTCTTCTTCTCACATTTTCCGTTTCCCGAAACTGATTCCACAGCCGTGAAATCACACTTGACTCACGTTAAACAATTCGGCAACATGTACTTGAGTTCGCCCTGTCTCAAGTTGCAATATTGCTCTCCATGCCTCACTTTTGGTTAAATCGTATTGTACATTCATTGTACGAATAAATAAAAATGAAAGACTTAAACAACTTATTCGTAAATGCAAAACTGGACTAAACCGTAAGCGGTATAAAAATGCGCTTTTATACCGTTGGTGAAAAACCAAGTCAAAACCTGCAAAAACGACAAAAACCTAGCGAATGCATTATTTTCGTGTTGAGTCCTGTTGTACTTTTATTACGATAAGAAACTGGGCGAAAAAAAATTGAACAAATAATTTTTTTCATGAATAACATAATATCCCCTAATTGTTTTGAGTAGTGTATATTAGCCACTCCTTTACGATAGCGGATGTACAGTTAGGTGCAGAACTGAGTCAATACTTATAAAATTCGTATTAATGGTGGCATAAACAAAATATCTAACAAGTATTCAAAGGAAGGCTTTTATTTTCAAAAAGTACATTAACATTAACATTAAAACCATACAAAACATTTGCCGAAAATAAATGGGGTACATCAAATAATCCTAAATAACATTGGTTCAGTTTTGCTCCACTAATATTAACATTGAACACTTTGGTCGACATTGACACTAATATTTGGTCTAGAGACCTTTAGCTTTTTTAACAGCTAGTAGACGTCTTGGCATGCTTTTTGTTAGTGTTTCACAGAAATCAGGTGGAATTTGGTCCCATACTTCTTCTATTCTCTCCCATAAAACTTTAAGTGAAGATGGTGGCGAATCGTAGTCGTCGACCAGATGATATTTCACGTAAGCCCATAGATTCTCAATGGGATTTAGGTCGGGACTTTGTGCCGGCCACTGCAAAACCTGAAATTTTTGGGTACCCAACCATTCCTTCACAGATTTTGCGGTATGCTTGGGGTCGTTGTCTTGTTGGAAAATTACTTTGCTAGTGGGATAAGGCATATTATTAACAGTATCTATTAGGTGATCATTTAAAATGGCTTTATAGATGTGCTGGTTCATTATCCCATCTACTAGGTTGTTCGGAAAGTAATTTCGTTTTTTTATGTGAAAATGAATGACAGTTTTCGTATAATAAACAAATGCTTTATTAAATTATATATTGGCCGTTCTGGTCCAACACCTTTTGCCATCTTTCTGGTAGTAGCATAATTCCACGCTCATAAAATTTTTTGTCTTTGCTGGCAAAAAACTGATCGAGGTGGTTTTTGACCTCATCATTTGAGATGAAGGTTTTACCGTCTAAAAAATTTTGGAGTGACCGGAACAAATAATAATCCGATGGTGCCAGGTCTGGAGAATATGGTGAGTGTGGCATTGTGTCCCATTCAAGCTGTAAAAGCTTTTGGCGAGTGACCAAACTTGTGTGAGGTCTCGCGTTGTCTTGGTGAAACACTACACCTTTTCTGTTGATTAGTTCGGGTCTTTTCTGTTGAAGTGTATCCTTCAGTTTGTCCAGCTGCTGGCAGTAGACTTCCGAATTAATCGTTGTGTTATCCGGTAAAAGCTCAAAAAAAACGATTCCTTTAAAATCCCACCAAACAGACAGCATCACCTTTTTTTGGTGAATATCGGCTTTGGAAATGGTTTGAGTCGATTCATCTTTTTTGCTCCATGACCTCTTGCGTTTGACGTTGTTGTATACAACCCATTTTTCGTCCCCAGTAATGATGCGCTTCAAAAACGGATCATTTTTGTCACGTTTGAGAAGCGAATCGCAGACGTCAATGCGGCGACACAGATTTCTCTCTGTGAGAACATGGGGAACCCATATATCGAGCTTCGAGGATAATCCCAGGCCTTTCAAGTGGTCATAAACTGTTGAATTCGATAAATTTAACTTCAATCCGATCTCACGTGTTGTTATTCGACGGTTCGCATCAACTAATGCCTTTATGGCGTCTTTATCAGCTTCAACCGGCCTTCCCGAACGTGGTGCATCTTCGACATCAAAATTGCCAGATCGAAATTTAGAGAACCAGTTCTGACACTGGCGTACTGTCAACACACCTTCTCCATACACATCGGTCAATTTCTTTCTGGCTTGAACAGCATTTTTACCCTTTCTGTAGTAAAACAGTAGGATATGTCGAAAATGCTGCTTATCGCTCTCCATATTTAAAAGGGCACCAACCAAAAACTACTGCGTAGAATGAATTGAAATGTTTCACACACAAGCCTTGTTATATGAGCTCTCAAAGCATATAAAAATTATATGGCTTAAGTGTGAGGTTAAGTGCAAAAAAATACCATTAAATCCTCTGTCGGGAAAAAACGAAATTACTTTCCGAACAACCTAATATTTTCTTCAATGGGCTAACCCCATATCCCGACATACAGCCCCAAGCTTTAATATTTCCTCCCCCATGTTTCACCGTCAGAATGAAACCTTTTAGTTTCATGGATTCTCCCTCTCGTTTCCAGCTCCAATGTCGACCATCTGTTGCATATCTGTTAACTTTAGTTTCATCAGACCAAATAACCTTCATCCAATCCTTCTCGGTCCATGCCTCATATCTTTTTACAAAATCTAGTCGTGCCCTAATATTCTTCTTAGAAAGTAGGGGTTTCTTCTTCTTCTCCACAGCAACAAGTTTGGATTGATGTAAAGCTCGTTGGACTGTTCATTTGCTCACCGATTTCCCAGTATCCCCTCGCAGCAACACGGCTGCTTTGGAGGCCGAAGAGGCTTCACCACTGCCCAACTATCTAATTACTCTTCTAGTATCTTGCACAGACATCTTTTTTGGTTGGCCACCTTTATTTATTTTTAAGGAAATTTTGCACTTATTTTTTACCCTTTGTACTGTGGATTGACTTATATTTAATTGAAATGCGATTTCCCGTGTGGATCTTCCATCAATCAGTGATTTTTCAATGAATTTTCTTTGAAACTTTGAAATCGGCTTCATTGTTTAAAGATTTTGAATTATGATGTTTATTAACGGAGGATATGCGATTAAATGGTTCGTACTCGTCTATATTAGCTGCACACTGCATTTTATGGCGAGTTTCTACTTGTTTCTCGATCGTATCGTTTTTGTTCATGGCTGGAATTTGACGGTGCAAAACTGAACCAACGTTATTTAGGATTATTTGATGTACCCCATTTATTTTCGGCAAATGTTTTGTATGGTTTTAATGTTAATGTTAATGTACTTTTTGAAAATAAAAGCCTTCCTTTGAATACTTGTTAGATATTTTGTTTATGCCACCATTAATGCGAATTTTATAAGTATTGACTCAGTTCTGCACCTAACTGTATAATCTACATATTATAGACTTATCAAAAATGATTATACTTTTCAAAAATAAATTACCTTACTATATTTGAATCACTTCAACATTTGACACAAAATTATGCAGCGTTTTCCATGACTCTAAGATGTCATAATTTTTTTGTTTTAAAACAAAAATCAACAGTATGTACGATACTAAGTTCTATAATCTAATAGTAATAAAATTTCTAAATAGATATGAAAGAATATATATTGGATTTAGCAAATAAAAATCATAAAATGTGTGGTTCAATAATGCACCACTGGGACAAAATGGGTTAAGGTATTGCTGCAGGTTCCACCGAACTGCCACTTGACGATTTCCCGGAGTCGCTATAAAAACAAAATGAACAATTCAATTAGTATAGAAATTCTCAACTCTGTAAAATGTATCGTAATTTCTTACCTGCTCGTTGCCACTTGCGAAATTAGGGACACAAATTGTTGTTTACTTGCGGCACTGGCAAATTTTAACGTTAACCTTGGAATTTGAGCAAAGGTCAATTCCAATAAAACGATGTCTACACCAACCTCATCATCATAATTGATGATACTATTTTGAGTTAAAAACAGGTTTATTACCTCGGGAGATCCGATCTTCACCTCGTTATCAGTAACTTCTACGTCCACGGGGTAATAACCCTGTCCGGTGTTAGCATATACGTTATTGAAATTAACCATTGTCAATTTTTTTTTTTCCGTCGATTCTCGTAAAGTTTCCGGAGTTCTTCTGTGGCGCTCCGCAGCATCTAGAAAATATGAAAACAGACAAAACAGTCAACATTTGTATGCAACGAACTAATAACTATATTCGTGTAATAATTTAAATTGGTAATTCAAGATTCTTTAACTTTAACACCTCACTCCATAGGCCTACTGTTATTGTAATATCCATCAGTTAAGAAACGTATTAATTGAATACTACTTTAAACTCGTTTCTAATAATGCACGTACACAGTTTGCAAAATTATAAAAGAAACATCGCTCTAAATTGATGTTTCATTTCTGTTCAACAGAAGATTCTAGAGTGTCCAATTTCTCAACCAATTCATTCACTATATCTATATACAGTTTTAGAAGTAAGTTTATTATCATTGAATGCTAAAATATTAGATATCTATATGAACTTTACTGAACTCCTGAAGACCAAATGCTACTAACGCAGTCCTGAGTTGACATTACTTATTTACCAAGTAATGGGAGCTTAACACAATGTTCATTAAAAATACACGTAACTTGAGAACAAATAGAAACATATGGGAACAATTAAGAATAAAAATATTACCTATCAGTAAGAATAAATATTAATAATTGAGAAAGAACAAGTGCTGAATGATCGAGTTCTATAAATAGGCCAATTGATATAAATTAAAAATGAAAGAAAGAGAAGATAAAGTGGGAATAGAATATTCAAACCACCGAAGAGGCAGCAATCTGATTTACAAATATTAAAGAATAGCTACGAATATTTTTCACAAGACACTAAAATTAACGTACCAAAGAATAATAACGAAATTACACAAATGAGAAATCGTAAGAATATTTAATCTAATTAAAGATTATTCAAGTCTCTTAATGATCGACATTTCTTCAGCGGCTCTTGAAATTTAACTTAATTTTGAATAGTTTCAATGTTTTTAATTACACACGTCGTGCTTGCTCCAGAGGAGATATGTAAATTTAAAGTAAATCGTCCATAATTATGTCAGGGTGGTAAATTAACAACTCCTTTTTGATTATAGGATATATCATTAGCTTTTAAATATTTTACTACAGTTTTAGGATTAATTTTATATTTTTCACAAAAGAAATTAATAAAATTAGATAAGAAATTATAAGATGTTAAAAGTTTAATAAATTAATCAGGTGTAATCGTCCTCGAAAATTTTGTTATTTATTTAAATTATTTTTTAAGTTATTGTAAAGTATTATACTGTGGAGCATTGAATCGTAATGTAAGGTAAAGTATTGTATAGTATTAAGAAAGCGAATTATTGTAATATAGCACGGTATTGAGGAATGGTCCCGTGGCAAATAGTAAAGTATTGTGTTGAATGGCATCGCGTTGTAATGTTTAAAAAATAAATCTTATTAAATGGAAAAACAAATTAAATAATTTACCTCCCTGAGGGTGAATTAATGGGATTAGATAATTTAATGACCAATTAAATGAATTACAAGAATTCATCGAAGAATCGGATTATAATATTCAAACTATCAATAATGGTGTTAAAAAACTAAAAGATTCATATAAAGATATGATAATAAAATGTTTTAAAACATCGAATAAGACACATATTACTAAAGGAATTGTTAAAGAACGGGTAGGTTTTATTTTAATAAAATACACGCACGTGTCCTCAAACAACTTTATTCTATCCTTTTCGGGAATCGAATGCCCCACATACCAAAGATGCATCAGGGTCACCCCCGAGTGCATCTGTTTATCTTCAAAATAATTAGCACATACCATTCCACCTTCTTCCCACGCTCGCAACCCTCAATCATTCTATTCACACTTATATTAGGACAAAACTGATATTTGAGCCGTTCTCTGCATTTCATGTTTTAGCCAAGATGATAAACAGACTCTCCATATTTACGGTTAATGGTTTATTCTACTTTAATGTAGGGCTAAACAATAGAGGGTATATACATATGTATTTAATTATGGAAACTAGTTATAATAGAATATATAAATACTCCAATGTTAGAAATCAAGAAATAATTGAGAAATTATCGGCCAGAGAACAGGAATATAAAAAAATTATAACAAAACAAGCATCTAAATAAACACAATGATGAAAGTGGTATAGACGAAAGGAACAAAATGTTTAGGACGATGATAATAGAAAGAAAAGACGATAAGAAGATTGGTAGATATATAAATAAAACTTTAAAAGATATAAAATTTCAAGACGATTTTAAACGTATATTTGAGAAGAAAGATGTTAAATATTCTAAAAAAGAATCATTAGAAATGAAAACTAAAGTAAAAAAGGTCCAACATTTAAGGATATTGAAAAAATTAAAATAGTTAATATTCCTGAAGGGAACAATATTATCAATGGAAAAATAAATGAGATAATTTTACCCCATCATCAATTTCTAAGATTTCTAATGAAATTACTCGTTAATTAAATATTTGAATATAGCCGACATTGCTACCAATGATCTAAGTTTATTTTATAGCATACATAAACAATTGTGATATTTTCATACACCAAAATGTCAAGGTACTTAATGCAATTTTAAATGAATCAAATTGTTTCAACCCAGATCAATGAGTGTCCGAAGGATCTCAGCGCATGCGCTGAATTTAAAAGAAGAGTGAAAGGTCTATCAGGATATTCTGCAACCGATGAGTTCGAAAGAGTTATGATTAGAAATATGAATGCTAAATTTAAATAATATGAGAATAAAATAATAACTTTAGCTAAATTAGGTTTATTGGAAATATCTCTTCCTAAATAAACGGACGATATTCGGCGTTCTGTTCGTTTACTATTTAAACATCCAGATGATCCAGATTTATAAGTGCAAAAATCCTGATAGAAGATGTAAATAATGTAAATTCTATACAAATTGTGAGCGTTTGCTACGTGAATGTGGTAGATGTTATACTAAAACGCATCATCAAAGACACTTTCAATCAAATTAACATAAAAAGGGAATAGGTGTCTATTGGAATTATTTTTTTTATAGCAAATTGGTCGCCTTAAAATGGAAGAACGTTTAAACGAATACACATTAAAAGGTTTATATACTTTTGCTAAAGAACTAAGTGTAAAATACGTGAAGAGTTATACTAAAGATGAGTTAATAGGAGAAATTATAAAACGGTTCGAAAAGAAGAAAAAAGAAAGAGAAAAAAATAATAATAATAATAATATTACGTAATACTGTATATTGAGAGGCAATAGGCTGGAATATGTTCTAAAGTAAGCGGTAAATTAAAATTTTACAAGAATGAAAAAATTAAGATAAAAGAATATTTAGTTTAAAAAATTAAACATGTTTACCATAGGCGTGTAAAAAAAAGTGACCCAGTTTCCCCACTCTGATTTCAAATTTTTTTACCCAATTTATGGAAAAAGTGCGCCTCATCGAACTACGGCATCACTGCAAAATTTCATTACAATAAGTAAAGAAACACGGAAGTTATTGACAATTTTTTTTTGGGAAAATGTTATTTGATCAGATGAGAGTAAATTCAATATTTTCGGACCGGACGGACGGACGAAGAAAAGTGTGGAGAAAAACAGGAGAAGAGCTAAATCCGATAAACATAGTTCCAACCGTCAAACGTGGAGGAGGTGGAATAATGGTCTGGGGTTGCATGGCAGCACCTGGTGTAGGAAATTTAGTAATAATTGATGAAATCACGAACCATCGATTGTACCTTGATATCTTAAAGGAAAATTTAAAGCAAAGTGTAAAAAAATTGGAGTTGGCGCGCAAGTGTTACTTTCAGCAAGACAATGACCCCAAACGTAAATCTTATGTAGTACGCCAGTGGTTGATATACAATACACACACAATTTATTAGAAACGCCTCCCCCCAGTCCCGATCTTAATCCCACAGAGCATCTATGGGATTATTTGGAGAAACAAATTCCGAAAAACGTGATACACAATAAAAGTGACTCAAAAAGAGTTGTCTTAGAAGAGTGGGAAAACATATCAAGTGACGTTACAAAAAAGTGAGTTCAGTCAATGCCAAACTGTTTATTGGAAGTACTGAAACAAAAGGGGTACCTTACCCAGTATTAATAGACTTTATTTTTTGTAAACATAGTTCTTTTATTCTCTGTATCAAGACTTCTGGGGAATTTATTTTTAATTAGAATAAATTCATCTTGTTTCTCAATAAGTAGGTTTAAGTTTTAGAAATAATTTGCATAATATTATTAGCGTGTAGACGTATTGGGATACATACGTTTAGTTAAAATTATATATTGTTGTTATTTCACAAAAATATCTAATACTTTTATAGGTGGTAGTGTGGTGTACCAATATTTTTGTGGGTGACTGCATGTTTACATTAAATAGAATTAATAAACAAATTTCCCTCTGTGAAATTCACTGTGCGTGATCTAAAAAAATTAATTCTCTTTTGGACAATGGCCGTAGCCATCGAGTCGTGTTTTTGCAGTGAAAAATTTTTCTTCACCATATTATCCAGAATTTACGCCTTTTATTAAATACTCCTAGAACATTTCTCAATGATACTGGTCACTAATCCAATATTTGTAATAAATATGTAAACATAATTCTACCTGTTAATGGACTTATTGAAGGCTTTCTTACCCTGTATTTTATATTGAAAACCCGATTAAGAATTGTGGTTTCCTTTGGTACCTCCTCTACTTCCGTAGATATTCCAATCGACTGGGATGGCTGTCAGACCTTGGAATTAATTTTGTCTCGAAACACGCGCGAAACCTGAAACACAAAAAAATTCAACATTAATTCCTCAAAAACATCTTAAAAACACACACAATTATCAACTTTGCTTTAACTTTAATTTGAAACAGAGAAGTATCACACTGCCTGAGTGGGCGCACCGTTAATTCTTTCGCGCTTTCAAGATCCTCCACCCAGCTTGATCAGCAGCCGGGTAGTATGGGATTCAACCGACCATTACATCGCCCGCCTACCCACTAAAACCACCTCCCCTCTTCTGCCCCGGAGCCACCGTTAGGTATTATTTCGGGACGCCTATTGTTGAGTTATGGACACTAAAAGCTATTAAAGTCGACAAAAACTCAACCAATGTTATAACTAAGATAAAGCTTTAGATTTATTATATTTAGGTTTAAAGTGGAGGATAGACACTATTTATGAGGTTTAAGGTGATGTTGACGGGTCTAATGTCCCCTTAGTGGGGTCGTACGGTTTACATATAGGGATGATAGAAAATGGTATAGTAGTGCGTCTTGGGCTTGTTTTCCGAGTGGTCTTGGCAGATAATAGATCATATAAAACTATATAATCGTGTTATTTACTAAAGCTGATATCCTACACCTATCCTCTTTGGACTAGGTGCGGACGTGGCCTCGCACCCCGTTCTTGTTCTCGTTCTCCCTCACAGTTTTGGCTCTCAAGATTTTCTCTATCAAGCCCTCAAACGCTCGACCCACTTTCCCTCACTTTTCACTAATTCGTTCCCTATCGTGCTTCGGTTCAGGTTGAGTCCCCTCTCCCTCGATCCGCACGATAGCCCTCCCTCTCTGGACACTCCCAAAGCGTGTGCTCCAGGGTGTCCTCTATCGCGTCACAGAACCAACAACAAGCACTTCTCTCCACCCCTATGCGCTTCTGGTATTTCCCGAACACGCCACGTACAAAACACCACATTCAAAACAAGGTTACCCAATGACACAACATGGCTAACAGACTATTACCGCGACAAAGATATAGAAATTCATCTCACAATGTTAACAGTTCAAAACCAATTCAAAGCTTACGCAATGGATGTCCTTAACCGTTCAGAAAAAACTGTTACTCTAGAATGTAACATTAACAACGGCTTATCATTAGAAGTTCGAAAAATTCAATTTAAAATTCGAAAATAACCCTACTCCGCGAAATGAAAACTTTAAAAATATCGATCTTAAATCTTGAATAAGGCACGAACGCCTTAATTTTGAAGAGCGGGTCCAACTTTTTAAACTGCTACAGACGTAGGAGCAAGGGCTGTATAAACCTGGAGACCCTCTCATCTTTTCTAACTAAGTTAAACATGTCATAAATACCACCGATGAGATTTCAGTTCACACGAAAAATTATCATCATTCTTATGTATATAAAGAAGAAATTAATAAACAAATTAACTAGATGCTAACGAACGGAATAATTCAGCCGTCTCATTATCCTTGGAACTCACCAGTATGGATGGTTCTAAAGAAGATGGACGCCTCAAGATAAAGAAAACGAAGAATGGTTATTGATTATTATAGGAAAGTCAACGAAAAGACAAAAGATAATAGGTACCCCTTGCCAAATATCACCGATATTAGATAAACTAGGCAGATGCCAATATTTCACTGCACTCGATTTGGCAAGCGGCTTCCATCAGATCGAAATGGACCCGAAAAGTATACAAAAGACAACCTTTAACTTAGAAAATGGATATTGTAACTACACACGAATGCCTTTTGGCTTAAAGAACCCCCCCTCGACATTTCAGCGAGCAATGGATAATATCTTAAGAGGATTAAAAGGAAAAATTTGCCTTGTATATATGAATAGAGTAGGATATAATAGTTTGCTCGACGAGTATACGAGAACATCTAACTTCTTTGAAGGTAGTTTTTGACCGCCTTGTCTTTTATCACGTGAAAATCTAATTTGACAAATCGGAATTCCTACACAAAACAATTAACTTTTATTGTGGAATTTGAAGTTATTTGACCGTCACGGGCGGGGCACCGGTGTCTTCCGGACTACAATCTTGCTCCTGCCTTGTCGGCCACACTTCCCCTTTCCTCAGTGATACTTGCGGAGTCATCCCCGTCGCCGAATTCGAACGAATCGAACGAAGAAAGCCTGCTTGCTGCTTCTTGAATTATCGTAGGCCGTTCTTTTGCTCTATACGAATTTATTGAAGACAGAAAATAAATTATCGCATATAATTTGTTTGCCGAGGGGTACCACCTGTTTTTCTAAAAGACCCCTCAACGGTACTTTTACAGCTTAACCTAGGAAATTTTCGAAATTAACCGGATTATAAGGAAGAACATTTTTTTCTAGGATACTCTACAACCTAAAACTAATTGTTCAATGCCGTTCTTATGCTAAATAAACTACAACTAACCTGTGTGTCTCTTCTCTGTTGCCGGATGTAGCACTAACTAACACTCCCGAACTCACTGTTTTACGGGGTATCGACTAGGAACTTTCGAAGAATCCGTCGTGAGACCGACCAGTCGGGATCAGGTACTTCTTCCGAGATTTCCGCTCGGCCCTCCGGGAACCACTTCGCACATTCATTTACGGGAGGTACTTGACGAGGAAGAGGACACGTGAGCCGGTAGTTGAGAACCAAGAGCAAGGTCCTAAGACGCGGGGGTGCAAGATTGCAAGAGGGCTCTGTCTCGTGTCGCAAATTCTTAAGTACCCCGTCTACTGGAGAACAACCATAGGCGTACTTGGACTATGGGGTAGTTATTGGTCCAATAACTACTGGCCGCGTTAAAGCGTAACGCTCGAGAGGCACGATTTTGCCTTTTTCGGGTCTTTTGGCAAAGGTGATTGCACCCTGGTACTAGTCTCGACAGATAAGCCGCTGGAAATTCTACCTCTTAGCTTATGTATCATCGAAGGATAATGGGTGAAAAAACCTTGTGCTTGGCGGGAGTTACTCTCGAACTAGTGACGTTCATAGGCGTATCACGAAAATGCTGGGCCCGAAGATTACACGTTTTTAATTTTTAAATTATCCTATGCGTAACTACCTTAAATTAACAAGAATTTACATTAAAATCCTGAAAAATACTAGACGGTACCGGGGGAACAATTGGGGAAAACGGTGGACAGAATTAAGCAGTCAGTAGGGAGAAGGGAGGAAAAGGAGCAAATACAAGGATTAAGAACTACGAGGGATGGAAAAATTCTAATTGAAATGGGAAAGGTTGAGGAAGATGCGCGGGAGTTAAAGGAGGTTATTGAAAGGAGTATAATTACAAAGGTGACAGTGAGGGGACCACAGAGGAAAAGGGACATAATACACATAAGGGGTATGGACGTTACAGCAAGCAGGGAAGATGTAAGGAGAGCGCTAATGAAAAAGGTGGAAGGACTTAAGGAATGGGAGTTTTCAGTGGGGGACATGAGGGAGAATAGGGCGGACACACAATCGGTGACGGTTGCGATGGATGCGGAAAAGATGAAGGCGCTTATGGACGACCCATACTTGAGAGTGGGGTATAATAGGTGTAGGATGGAAAGGAGAGTGGAAGTGCTACAGAAGATGCTACAGGTGCTGGGGGTTGGACCATATAGCGAGAGACTACTGTAAGGGAGTAGATAGGACAGGGTGTTGTTTTGTGTGCGGGGAGAAAGGACATAGAAGGGAGGAGTGCAAGGGGAGAGAGGGGGTGTTGTATATGTAACATGGAGGGACATAGGACGGGGACGGGTAGGTGCGAGGCCTTTAAAAAGGCAAATTCAACCACAAACCCAAATTACAAGCACTCAATCTCAAAATCGGTAACATCGAACACTTTCTCGAAACCAACACACACATTTTTTACCTTATTCACAAACAAAAATTTCGGGACAAGAGTTCTTACAAAATCCTATTCGAACTTCTATCCAAATTAAAGGAAACCCTGTTATCACTGAACATAAGGTCAATAAACCTTCCCAGATTAGGTATCTGCTTTGACAAGCTCGATTTCAGACGAATACGAGCAATGCTTAGATATATCTTTAAGAATACTGCAATAGAAATAAATATTTTTCACGACGTCCTCGTTTCACCTTCGACCGATTTAATTCCGATCATCCTTAAAGAAAATCACTCAAACCCTTCATCAGGTCATTTAGGTTACCATAAGACCTATAATTGTATCAAGCAGTGTTACAACTGGAAAAATATGAAGAATGATATCAAAAAATTTGTGAAAGAACGCGATTCCTGTCAGAAAAATAAACTTGTTAGGAAGAAAATCGAACGAGCAATGCAGATTACCACTACTGCTGAAAAACCTTTCGAAAGAATAGCCCTTGATATAGCGGGACCTCTTCCTTTAACGATACCCGATAACAGATTCGTGCTAACCCTGCAAGACGACCTCACTAAATTTACTCAAGTTTACGCAATCCCAAATCACGAAACTCTAACCATCGCTCAGTCACTCGTTCGTAATTTCATTTGTAAATTTGGTATCCCTCAATCGATCCTCACAGATCAAGGTCGTGACTTTACATCCCAACTTCTTAAAGACGTGTCAAAACTCTTCGAGAGCAAAAACATCACGACTGTCGCATATCATCCACAAACTAACGGAGCCCTAGAAAGAACTCATCTCACCATTGCAGACTACTTAAAGCACTACGTGAACTTAGACCAAACGCATTGGGATTCTTGGTTAGATTTTGCGACCTTTTCCTTCAACACTTCCGTCCATAGCTCAACGAAATTTTCACCCTTCGAACTAATTTTTGGATGTAAACCTACTCCACCGTCGCAAATAACTAGAGAACCCGAATTCAAATGTACTTACGACGACTATATCGATGACCTAACTCTGAAACTCCGACAAAGCCATCAGATAGCCCGTGAAAACTTAATTAAATCAAAAGAAATAAATAAAATCCGATACGACAGAAATTCCCGGCCAGCAGTCTTCAAAACAGGCGATAGTGTTTACCTCGAAAATAATGTCACGCGTCCAGGTAAATCCAAGAAGCTAACACGAAATTATGACGGCCCTTATAGAGTCACAAAAATTAATTCTCCTGACAACTCAACAATCCTAGTAAACAATAAACAAGTAACGGTACACAACGACAGGTTAAAATTAGCCTTTGTTGCAGGTTAATCGTCCTACTCCTGGATGGGATCAACCCCACTCGCCAGGATGTTTCCAAATTGCAAATTCGCCCGATAATGACATCACCTGGAATTTATTACGACCATATGGGCATCTCCCAGTTTCTTGATTCCTCATGGAAGTTACTTTCGTACCTAAACCTCAATACCCTCCTTGATAAAGTGCACCTCGTCGAGCTAAATATCAAGGATACGTCCGAACTATGTTCACCCGCTCATATTACCAAGCGTTACCTATGTGATACCTCGCTCAATATAGCAAAACAATTATTACCATCATTAAAAGCTCGCTAGGACAGTCTCGTAGACTTGTCAAACGGACCCCGAACTAGACGAGGATTATTCAACGGATTCGGAAGTGTATTTAAAACCCTTTTCGGTACATTAGACCAAAACGACGCCGACTACTATTCTAGTGTAAACAACAGGGTTAACGCCGACGATAAACATTTTGTAGAGCTTCTAAAATCCCAAGTCCACTTAGTCAGGAGCACGTTAGAGAACTTCAACTCTTCAATTACCAACATCGACAAAAATAGTCAATCATTTGAATCTAATCTAAAAAGAATTTACAGTCTAGCTAACGATAACTCTGATTTGAAATGAAAACAACGAATCGACGAACACATTTCTCTCCTAACATCGGTTATAAGCGAACTTAATGACGAACTTACTTCGATTCTCGATGCCCTCCTTTTGGTTAAAACAAATCAAGTACATCCCATGATCATAAGCCCAAAAAGCCCAAAATCCTCGCCGAACTATCTAAAACGCTTCCGCATTTACCTTCTTCCTGTTCTTACGCGTTACCTCTAGAAGGCCAACACATCCAGGAACTCCTATCATTAACCCATACAAATTATCATTTTTCGGAAAACAACATAATTTTTGTCCTAGAGATTCCCCTTGTAAACGATCAAAAATTCGATCTGTTCAAACTTATTTCCCTACCAACGCTAACCGACAATAATCAATACCTCTTTGTTCTACCCTCAGTTAACTATTTAGCACTGTCCGAACAAAGAAATGCATATTCTACTCTGAACGATCTCACGGATTGCACACTCTTGGCAACAAAAGTTTACCTTTGTTACCCATATACTCAACCTACTCAAAACCTATCTGCGAATCAGAAATCATTTTAAAACCCGGATCAGTATCCGATACTTGCGATGTTCGAATTATGCAATCTCTATCAGAAATGTGGCAACCTCTTCAAAAAATCAACTCCTGGTTGTATATCCTACCCAAGGACACGACTGTAACTCTAAATTGCAAACATTCACAACCTCACGATCAGGTACTGACAAAAATGGGAACTCTTACCTTGGAAAAGGACTGCAAACTTTTTAGCACCACCACAGTTTCAAAAGCCAGAAACCCAAGTTTATTCGAACAAGAATTTTATTCAATTATTCCTGCATTTAATTTGACTGATGACCGGTGTTGCAAAAGAGAAAAAATACTTGAATACAAGATAAATGAAACTCTTTTACCCTACCACTCTTTTTCATTGGACCGCGAGAGTTTGAATGTTGCGAGTCACAAATTAAATAAACTAGATGACGAACTTAACAATCTGGATCAATCGACACCCCTATCAAAAATTTTCCAAAGTTCTTATTTTACTTTAAAACTTTTCATCCTCTATCTGGCATACAAAATCTATAAATGCCTTAGACAATGTTGCAAAAATCATAACCATGAAAGAAGTTCAATAGCAAATTGCATTACCTTTAATTGTTGCGAAAAAACTAACGAAGTTCAACCTTCTATTTCTATCACCGTGATCTGAACAGATGAACTTGGTAGTGAAGAGAGATTACCTAGAAGAAGTTCTAGATTGGCAAATTTAAAAACCAATTCAGATTGATAATGTATCTTTCCTCTTCTAGTTCTAGTTCTAGTTAGGATATTGTATAAGTATGTATGTTTTTATTATTATATAAACCTTTTATATTTGTTAAGCGTAGAAATCTATAACCAGCTCATAGTTTTACGTGAATTCTGTTAGAATTCATCTTTTAAGGGGGGAGGCGTAAAGCACTCCGGGTTACGCATACGTATTATTATATCATATATGTATTAACCTCTTACATTATTTCCTGTACTATTTTCTCATGGAAACCTAAGGGCAATATTAGAACTTAATTAGAATGTGTATTTACGTAGAAACGCAATTCCTTCGTCTAACTAACCCATCAAATCGTAATTAGCTGAGACTCAAAGTCTCAGTACTGTTTAGGGTTCAAACTACCCTTACTAATGTACTTTAGCAAAGTCCACGTAGATATCATGTATATAAATAGGGCAGTCGAGCAGTCGAGCAGTCAACAAAAATGGTCCAGCAGAAACCTTCACGACTCATCTTCACAAAAACACTTACATAAAAGGGTCTTTACGCCTCGCTCCCGCTCTTGTATTATCGAGAAGTTAATAAAGTGTTAAAGTGTTAGATTTTTGACTCGCGTATAGTTATTCCAACCCGGCACATTACAGTACGTCATTAGAAAACCCTATCTTCAAACTACCAATAACGGACAGAGCATTTAATGGTTATAAAAACCAGATTCTCGTAACAGCAGGAGACGTTCCAGAAGCGCGATTTAAAAGGGAAACTATTTTTGAAAACACTAGACTTTATGTCGCACTCCCAAAAAATGCTTTCGTTAAAGGAATGATTCGACTTGTAAAAGAATATATCAACCCCAGACGCGTTCATGCTCCCCTCTTCAGAGAACCCGGATTAGGCGAGATTTTCATAGTTAATATGCAACGAATCTTCTTATATTCCTCCTGTAAACTGGTACCATGTACGAAAACGCGCGAAGATATTGTCACACGAGAAGATCAATTGATGAAGCTAGAATTGCATCACACAACCAAAACTTGCCATAGAGGTATCGACGAAATGCAGCTTGCTTTAGCGAAAAATTTTACTGGCCCAACATGAATACCGATATCGAGAACTATGTCAATAATTGCGAAGTATGTCAGGAGAACAAATACGATCGCGACCCTCCAGTCGTCAAATGCGATCTGACACCAACAATTTCCAAACCTTTCGAACGTATTCGTGTTGACACTTTTCGAATCGAAAACACGCCATTTTTGACGATCATAGACGCTTTTTCGCGCTACGGTCAGGCCTATTCGCCGGAAAGCATCGCTGGTATATCCACCGTGGAAGGACTATTAAGTTTTGTCAGGCATCACGGGCTACTCCTTAAAATTACGCGTGATAGTGGAATCGAATTCGAAAACCACGATTTGCAAGACTTCTGTAAATTATATAATATAACATTACATTACACCACACCGAAAAATAACAATTCCAATTTCCCCGTGGAACGGTTTTATTCGACGCTCATTGAGCATTATCGATGTCTTAAGGAGACAAATAAGACTCTTAGTCCAGACCAACTTCTGAAAAGAGCAGTATTGGGATGTAATCATTCTATTTATAGTACCACAAAATTCACCCGCTTTGAAGTCACTACGGGACACTTCGATTGCACAGACCCACTTGAATTGACTGATCATGTCGTTGTTATCGTATCGAATTACGTCCAACGTCATAAAGACAACTGTCGGGAATTGTATCAGAAGCTAGGCGAAAGGAATAAAGAAGTTAAGAAACAAATCAGATCAAAAAAAGAAACCGAAACAGGGAAAATCCACAGCCTTACCCTTTGGATAAGCCTGTTTGTGTAAAAACCAAGAATCGGAATAAAGCATCACCGAAATTTAAGAAATATGACACTTAAGGTCAATCAGACGTCAAAGTAGAAACGCACAAGGCCGAATACCATAATAGTGCCCTCCGAAAACCCAAATCTAAAGATATTACTTCTTTTCAGGATGGACCCACCACTCTCGATATTACTTTTGATCCTCGGCCTTCGACTGGTAAGGAATGAAGACGAAACTACATTTACTCCTATCGAAAATCCCTTATTACTAATTCTCTGCATCTAGGCGAATCTAGAATACATTATACCAAACGTACAGTTCTCTATTATACTGACATGGAGGTATTACGGATCCAAGTAAATCGTACCTTATCACGGGTTGATAGAAAATTGATATAAGTCATGTTGCGTCCAATCGTCATATTTTGGTGTCCCCTATCTCGGGTTTCGCCATGTCCCATTCCCAATGAATCACCCTGTATGGTATTTTTTGCCATTGACATGCCGTGTTAAAACGCATTCGTGAACAAACCCTCCATACGGTTCTTTATGAAAGTTCACCTAGAAAAATACTTTTAGCTTCTCCAAGGATGCAAATAGAAGGGAATTTTGGATTAAATTTGTAAAAAAGCCTGACTGGCTTCCAAACACAAGTAGTGTTGTATGTTGACGCCATTTCGAGGAAGAATTTTTCGATACATCTAAAGTAAAAGTTAGATTATGCTCAGCTTACCAACAATAGAACTTGATCGACCAAAATATGTTAGTAACTATTTTTGTTTGTATTATGATATGCTGTGTATTTTAAAGTTGTTTGTAATAAAAGAAGGGACATAGGTTATTGGGTCCAAAATTGAAACGTTATTTGAAGAATTTTAATTGCTCCCATAGTAACTTCGCTTGCCTCAGATGGGGCCATTTGGACAATGGTTGCACTTAAAAATTGAATTGCTCTTGTCAACTTTGTTACTGTTTATCACGCAACCTCAAATACACCTACAAATTTCCATAACCTCGAATTTGTTGATAATTTTGCTTTCAGCTAAAGTTTAAATTAAAATCGTTTCTCAATTCGTCATCGTAATAATCTTGAAGTCTCTATTTAACCGAGTTTGATCGTTTCCCCTCAGTCAAACATATTGATTTTTTGGTCCCTCTTAAAAACCCAGACTCTATGGTTATAGCTGAAGTATTATACGTGCGAGCGTTCCCTTCGTATTTCGACACCGACAGACGACAAGTACAAGGGCCCCTTTTCTTAGGATTAGATATTAATGATAGTGTTCTGTCTTGTGTAGTTTGTAATTGTAGGCATGTCGAACTTACATCTAATTTATGAGCTGAGGCTACACTTTCATTCTGGAATGCTAGAATTTGTGAGCTGTCAGGGAGACAGAGAACAGACGATGTCGGGCACCTTTGGGGTTTTAGATTAAAAAAAAAGGGAATTTTGAAGAAGGCAAGAAGGGCACTCGCTCTGGTGGCATCACGTAGACCGCAGGCATTCTCTCACTCCATAAACATAGCTTTATAGAGATTGAATATTTAAAAAAAAGGGAGTTATTTTTCCACTTTTTCCTAAAATACATAAAGGACAGTGAGCATTGAATTGAAGGTCTGCAAAAGGCAGGAATGAGCTAAGGAGACGTCGAAACTTCATCCCAAAGAAACTGCAAAAGACGAAATTGGAGGGAAAAGGTGTCCCCTAGTAAGTTTCAATTACTCCTTATCACCTAAGCATTACGTCCTATTACCTTTTTCTTAACATATTCCTATAGTAAAAATGGCCCCTTACCGAAGTTTAGTGGGCAAAGAATACTTAGTAGAATCATCATAGTCATTGGGGTATTAATTTATGTATGGCACTTCTCAAAAGGTGGGAAAGAGACACATTTAGGTACATTTTCATAATTTATGATTATCACAGAATAAACTAAAAAATGTTTTAGCAACATTTGATTACACATGTGATGGGCAAGGGCATCGCGTTGACTGCGACAAATCCTATACGGATGAAGTAAAACAGTACACTGGCTGTATTCCAGGAAATGTGGTCGCTTTGTCAGTGATTGAATAATCACAGAATATGAGACGGATATTTTACTGGGGTTGGCAAAAAAAGGTATATTAGAATATCAGCAGCTCCACATGGATTATCTTCAATACAATTTTGCTTTAAGTTGTCGTAAGATGGCGACAGTTTACTGGACGCCAATCTTGATATTTAGAATGTGATACCGTTTTGAAAAATTTGCAAATCATAATGTCACATTTACAAATTAACAGGTATGTCTTTGGGTGGTTCCAATGGAGGAGCAACAATTATGGACCTATATTCTGGGGCATTATCTCATGGGGAAAACTTCATTAACTTCTCCAAAGCATGAAAACGAACTTTATCACCCCCACTGATTTGAAAATGTACAGATCTGTCCGGTAAAGACCTTCTAATTGAAGCTACTCCCATGTTTTATACTTGGATATTTTAGGGAAAAAATCCAAAAAGCCATTGCAGAATCGTTTGGATTGGATGCCACTAAACTTTTCCTGACACGTACGATGTTTTTTTTCAAGGCTCACAGCTGGCAAAGCTGGTACGAGCCTTCATGATGAATATTGGCACGTTCTTGTAGATAAGGTACCGGTTAATTGGGAAGACACTATACAATAGAAGCAGTGAAATGTCTGTTTTTCTGAACACCACACATAAATATTTTCGCTATACGGGGTGTCTCTGAAAGGTCTTTACAACGCTCTACCGTAGGTAGCTGAGATCAAAATAAAACGATTTAACCACATTTGCCTTAGTCCAAAAGTTGATAATAACCGAGCTACAGGGTGGCAAAGTTGAAACAACAAGCGTTTCTCTCGAAAACGATTGCAGTTAGCGACTTGATTAAGGTATACCTTTTTTTAAGCAAAAATACCGCGCAAATACGTTTTTTCCCTCCAAAGCTGGTTTACCGTTAAAACAAAAAAGTTTTGAAGGACCTAAACAAGTACCTAATGGCGTATACGTGGAGCCCTCTGCGATTTATCGAAATTTTATTTGTAGATATGAATTCCTCATCCCGGAAAACCCTTGTAGAAAATTTCATGAGTTTTCTCTTGCCATTTAATAATTATGGCTAAAAATTGAATTTTACATTTCAACTTTGCCACCCTGTAGCTCGGTTATTATCAACTTTTGGACTAAGGCAAATGTGGTTAAATCGTTTTATTTTGATCTCGGCTACCTACGGTAGAGCGTTGTAAAGTTCTTTTAGAGACACCCCGTGTAACGTTGCTTTATCTCAACGACTACAGTAAGGATGTCCTGGGGGAACATTTACTCGGACAGTCCTCAGGCAACTGTAACTGTGGAACTGCGGAGAGGACGAGTGTCAACGTTCACTTCCGGGGCGGAAAATCCTCATTTTGTTGAAAAAGTACTTAACTACGTACAGTCGAACTCGGTTATAACGAACACGAGGGACAAAAGATTTTGTTCGTTATAACCGGGCGTTCGTCAAATCGAATTTTACCTAATATGTATTGGGTTAACCTTAAAACTTCTTATGCGCTAAAAATTAATTCTTTTGATGTATACAGTTAAAAGGAAAAGATGGGTAAAAACAACACTTTTATTTTATTTGCTCCTATGTACCTAATACAGATACACGTCTTATTACTATTTATTTTGTACCGTAAAGTAGTCAGTCATTTTATTTTGCACTTGATTTTTAATAGCGAATGTTTTCATATAGCCATATATATTTTATCGAAGGCTTGGTATACAGAAGAATCGGCACTTGTACAGTGAATGAATTTCGAAACCACGTTCAGAGAAGAAAGGGTCTGTGACACAGTGGGCACAGCGTCGTCGTCTGTTTCCTCTTCTTCCTCGTTTTCACTCTCCTTGATTTCGTCTGTAAAGAGTACTTTAACATTATCCATTAGCTCAGCATCACTAGGAAAGACAGTTGTTATCAAATCGTTATCTATTTTGGCGTACTCTTTTAGATCAATGTTA
>NW_027098704.1:0-31675 GCF_039881205.1 Euwallacea similis
TAAAACGTGCCAAAACGATAAAATATGCAGAAACGAGCGAAATCGGTCAGAAACGATCGTTTCATCACGGAAACTGCTCAAATCGTCCGATTTTGACGAATTTCGTCCAAATCTGGTAAAACTGGATTCAAATTGAACCAAATTGATGAAAACGTGCCAAAATGATAAAATAGGCAGAAACCAGCGAAATCGGTCAGGAACGATCGTTTCATCACGGAATTTACTCAAATCGTCCGATTTGGGTTGATTTCGGCCAAATCTGTATATTTTGGCTTCAAATTGAACCAAATTGATGAAAACGTGCCAAAATGATAAAATAGGCAGAAACCAGCGAAATCGGTCAGGAACGATCGTTTCATCACGGAATTTGATCAAATCGTCCGATTTGGGTTGATTTCAGCCAAATCTGTGCTTTTTGGCTTCAAATTGAACCAAATTGATGAAAACGTTCCCAAACGATAAAATATGCAGAAACGAGCGAAATCGGTCAGAAACGATCGTTTCATCACGGAACTTACTCAAATCGTCCGATTTGGGTGGATTTCGGCCAAATCTAATAAAAATGGATTCAAATTGAACGAAATTGATGAAAACGTGCCAAAATGATAAAATAGGCAGAAACCAGCGAAATCGGTCAGGAACGATCGTTTCATCACGGAATTTACTCAAATCGTCCGATTTGGGTTGATTTCGGCCAAATCTGTATATTTTGGCTTCAAATTGAACCAAATTGATGAAAACGTGCCAAAATGATAAAATAGGCAGAAACCAGCGAAATCGGTCAGGAACGATCGTTTCATCACGGAATTTACTCAAATCGTCCGATTTGGGTTGATTTCGGCCAAATCTGTGTATTTTGGCTTCAAATTGAACCAAATTGATTTAAACGTTCCAAAACGATTAAAATATGCAGAAACGTGCGAAATCGGTCAGGAACGATCGTTTCATCACGGAATTTACTCAAATCGTCCGATTTGGGTTGATTTCGGCGAAATCTGTGTATTTTGGCTTCAGATTGAACCAAATTGATGAAAACGTTCCAAAACGATTAAAATATGCAGAAACGAGCGAAATCGGTCAGAAACGATCGTTTCATCACGGAATTTACTCACATCGTCCGATTTGGGTTGATTTCGGCCAAATCTGTGTATTTTGGCTTCAAATTGAACCAAATTGATGAAAACGTGCCAAAACGATAAAATATGCAGAAACGAGCGAAAGCGGTCAGAAACGATCGTTTCATCACGGAATTTACTCATATCGTCCGATTTGGGTTGATTTCGGCGAAATCTGTGTATTTTGGCTTCAGATTGAACCAAATTGATGAAAACGTTCCTAAACGATAAAATAGGCAGAAACGATCGTTTCATCACGGAATTTACTCACATCGTCCGATTTGGGTTGATTTCTGCCAAATCTGTGTATCTTGGCATCAAATTGAACCAAATTGATGAAAACGTGCCAAAACGATAAAATATGCAGAAACGAGCGAAAGCGGTCAGAAACGATCGTTTCATCACGGAATTTACTCATATCGTCCGATTTGGGTTGATTTCGGCGAAATCTGTGTATTTTGGCTTCAGATTGAACCAAATTGATGAAAACGTTCCAAAACGATTAAAATATGCAGAAACGAGCGAAATCGGTCAGGAACGATCGTTTCATCACGGAATTTACTCAAATCGTCCGATTTGGGTGGATTTCGGCCAAATCTGTATATTTTGGCTTCAAATTGAACCAAATTGATGAAAACGTGCCAAAATGATAAAATAGGCAGAAACCAGCGAAATCGGTCAGGAACGATCGTTTCATCACGGAATTTACTCAAATCGTCCGATTTGGGTGGATTTCGGCCAAATCTGATAAAAATGGATTCAAATTGAACGAAATTGATGAAAACGTGCCAAAATGATAAAATAGGCAGAAACCAGCGAAATCGGTCAGGAACGATCGTTTCATCACGGAATTTACTCAAATCGTCCGATTTGGGTTGATTTCGGCCAAATCTGTGTATTGTGGCTTCAGATTGAACCAAATTGATGAAAACGTTCCCAAACGATAAAATATGCAGAAACGAGCGAAATCGGTCAGAAACGATCGTTTCATCACAGAATTTGCACAAATCGTCCGATTTGGGTTGATTTCGGCCAAATCTGTGTATTGTGGCTTCAAATTGAACCAAATTGATGAAAACGTTCCAAAACGATTAAAATATGCAGAAACGAGCGAAATCGGTCAGAAACGATCGTTTCATCGCGGAATTTACTCAAATCGTCCGATTTGGGTTGATTTCGGCCAAATCTGATAAAAATGGATTCAAATTGAACGAAATTGATGAAAACGTGCCAAAACGATAAAATATGTAGAAACGAGCCAAATCGGTCAGAAACGATCGTTTCATCACGGAATTTGGTCAAATCGTCCGATTTGGGTGGATTTCGGCCAAATCTGTGTATTTTGGCTTCAAATTGAACCAAATTGATTTAAATGTTCCAAAACGATTAAAATATGCAGAAACGTGCGAAATCGGTCAGGAACGATCGTTTCATCACGGAATTTACTCAAATCGTCCGATTTGGGTTGATTTCGGCGAAATCTGTGTATTTTGGCTTCAGATTGAACCAAATTGATGAAAACGTTCCAAAACGATTAAAATATGCAGAAACGAGCGAAATCGGTCAGAAACGATCGTTTCATCACGGAATTTACTCACATCGTCCGATTTGGGTTGATTTCGGCCAAATCTGTGTATTTTGGCTTCAAATTGAACCAAATTGATGAAAACGTGCCAAAACGATAAAATATGCAGAAACGAGCGAAAGCGGTCAGAAACGATCGTTTCATCACGGAATTTACTCATATCGTCCGATTTGGGTTGATTTCGGCCAAATCTGTGTATTTTGGCTTCAAATTGAACCAAATTGATGAAAACGTTCCTAAACGATAAAATAGGCAGAAACGATCGTTTCATCACGGAATTTACTCACATCGTCCGATTTGGGTTGATTTCGGCCAAATCTGTGTATTTTGGCTTCAAATTGAACCAAATTGATGAAAACGTGCCAAAACGATAAAATATGCAGAAACGAGCGAAAGCGGTCAGAAACGATCGTTTCATCACGGAATTTACTCAAATCGTCCGATTTGGGTGGATTTCGGCCAAATCTGTATATTTTGGCTTCAAATTGAACCAAATTGATGAAAACGTGCCAAAACGATTAAAATATGCAGAAACGAGCCAAATCGGTCAGAAACGATCGTTTCATCACGGAATTTGGTCAAATCGTCCGATTTGGGTTAATTTCAGCCAAATCTGTGCTTTTTGGCTTCAAATTGAACCAAATTGATGAAAACGTTCCCAAACGATAAAATATGCAGAAACGAGCGAAATCGGTCAGAAACGATCGTTTCATCACGGAATTTGATCAAATCGTCCGATTTGGGTTGATTTCAGCCAAATCTGTGCTTTTTGGCTTCAAATTGAACCAAATTGATGAAAACGTTCCCAAACGATAAAATATGCAGAAACGAGCGAAATCGGTCAGAAACGATCGTTTCATCACGGAACTTACTCAAATCGTCCGATTTGGGTGGATTTCGGCCAAATCTAATAAAAATGGATTCAAATTGAACGAAATTGATGAAAACGTGCCAAAATGATAAAATAGGCAGAAACCAGCGAAATCGGTCAGGAACGATCGTTTCATCACGGAATTTACTCAAATCGTCCGATTTGGATTGATTTCGGCCAAATCTGTATATTTTGGCTTCAAATTGAACCAAATTGATGAAAACGTGCCAAAATGATAAAATAGGCAGAAACCAGCGAAATCGGTCAGGAACGATCGTTTCATCACGGAATTTACTCAAATCGTCCGATTTGGGTTGATTTCGGCCAAATCTGTGTATTTTGGCTTCAAATTGAACCAAATTGATTTAAACGTTCCAAAACGATTAAAATATGCAGAAACGTGCGAAATCGGTCAGGAACGATCGTTTCATCACGGAATTTACTCAAATCGTCCGATTTGGGTTGATTTCGGCGAAATCTGTGTATTTTGGCTTCAGATTGAACCAAATTGATGAAAACGTTCCAAAACGATTAAAATATGCAGAAACGAGCGAAATCGGTCAGAAACGATCGTTTCATCACGGAATTTACTCACATCGTCCGATTTGGGTTGATTTCGGCCAAGTCTGTGTATTTTGGCTTCAAATTGAACCAAATTGATGAAAACGTGCCAAAACGATAAAATATGCAGAAACGAGCGAAAGCGGTCAGAAACGATCGTTTCATCACGGAATTTACTCATATCGTCCGATTTGGGTTGATTTCGGCCAAATCTGTGTATTTTGGCTTCAAATTGAACCAAATTGATGAAAACGTTCCTAAACGATAAAATAGGCAGAAACGATCGTTTCATCACGGAATTTACTCACATCGTCCGATTTGGGTTGATTTCTGCCAAATCTGTGTATCTTGGCTTCAAATTGAACCAAATTGATGAAAACGTGCCAAAACGATAAAATATGCAGAAACGAGCGAAAGCGGTCTGAAACGATCGTTTCATCACGGAATTTACTCATATCGTCCGATTTGGGTTGATTTCGGCGAAATCTGTGTATTTTGGCTTCAGATTGAACCAAATTGATGAAAACGTTTCAAAACGATTAAAATATGCAGAAACGAGCGAAATCGGTCAGGAACGATCGTTTCATCACGGAATTTACTCAAATCGTCCGATTTGGGTGGATTTCGGCCAAATCTGTATATTTTGGCTTCAAATTGAACCAAATTGATGAAAACGTGCCAAAATGATAAAATAGGCAGAAACCAGCGAAATCGGTCAGGAACGATCGTTTCATCACGGAATTTACTCAAATCGTCCGATTTGGGTGGATTTCGGCCAAATCTGATAGAAATGGATTCAAATTGAACGAAATTGATGAAAACGTGCCAAAATGATAAAATAGGCAGAAACCAGCGAAATCGGTCAGGAACGATCGTTTCATCACGGAATTTACTCAAATCGTCCGATTTGGGTTGATTTCGGCCAAATCTGTGTATTGTGGCTTCAGATTGAACCAAATTGATGAAAACGTTCCAAAACGATTAAAATATGCAGAAACGAGCGAAATCGGTCAGAAACGATCGTTTCATCACAGAATTTGCACAAATCGTCCGATTTGGGTTGATTTCGGCCAAATCTGTGTATTGTGGCTTCAAATTGAACCAAATTGATGAAAACGTTCCCAAACGATAAAATATGCAGAAACGAGCGAAATCGGTCAGAAACGATCGTTTCATCGCGGAATTTACTCAAATCGTCCGATTTGGGTTGATTTCGGCCAAATCTGATAAAAATGGATTCAAATTGAACGAAATTGATGAAAACGTGCCAAAACGATAAAATATGTAGAAACGAGCCAAATCGGTCAGAAACGATCGTTTCATCACGGAATTTGGTCAAATCGTCCGATTTGGGTGGATTTCGGCCAAATCTGTGTATTTTGGCTTCAAATTGAACCAAATTGATTTAAATGTTCCAAAACGATTAAAATATGCAGAAACGAGCGAAAGCGGTCAGAAACGATCGTTTCATCACAGAATTTGCTCAAATCGTCCGATTTGGGTTGATTTCGGCCAAATCTGTGTATCTTGGCTTCAAATTGAACCAAATTGATGAAAACGTGCCAAAACGATAAAATATGCAGAAACGAGCGAAATCGGTCAGAAACGATCGTTTCATCACGGAAACTGCTCAAATCGTCCCATTTTGACGAATTTCGTCCAAATCTGGTAAAACTGGATTCAAATTGAACCAAATTGATGAAAACGTGCCAAAATGATAAAATAGGCAAAAACGAGCGAAATCGGTCAGAAACGATCGTTCCATCACGGAATTTGCTCAAATCGTCCGATTTGGGTTGATTTTGGCCAAATCTGTGTATTTTGGCTTCAAATTGAACCAAATTGTTGAAAACGTGCCAAAACGATTAAAATATGCAGAAACGAGCGAAATCGGTCAGGAACGATCGTTTCATCACGGAATTTACTCAAATCGTCCGATTTGGGTGGATTTCGGCCAAATCTGTATATTTTGGCTTCAAATTGAACCAAATTGATGAAAACGTGCCAAAATGATAAAATAGGCAGAAACCAGCGAAATCGGTCAGGAACGATCGTTTCATCACGGAATTTACTCAAATCGTCCGATTTGGGTGGATTTCGGCCAAATCTGATAGAAATGGATTCAAATTGAACGAAATTGATGAAAACGTGCCAAAATGATAAAATAGGCAGAAACCAGCGAAATCGGTCAGGAACGATCGTTTCATCACGGAATTTACTCAAATCGTCCGATTTGGGTTGATTTCGGCCAAATCTGTGTATTGTGGCTTCAGATTGAACCAAATTGATGAAAACGTTCCAAAACGATTAAAATATGCAGAAACGAGCGAAATCGGTCAGAAACGATCGTTTCATCACAGAATTTGCACAAATCGTCCGATTTGGGTTGATTTCGGCCAAATCTGTGTATTGTGGCTTCAAATTGAACCAAATTGATGAAAACGTTCCCAAACGATAAAATATGCAGAAACGAGCGAAATCGGTCAGAAACGATCGTTTCATCGCGGAATTTACTCAAATCGTCCGATTTGGGTTGATTTCGGCCAAATCTGATAAAAATGGATTCAAATTGAACGAAATTGATGAAAACGTGCCAAAACGATAAAATATGTAGAAACGAGCCAAATCGGTCAGAAACGATCGTTTCATCACGGAATTTGGTCAAATCGTCCGATTTGGGTGGATTTCGGCCAAATCTGTGTATTTTGGCTTCAAATTGAACCAAATTGATTTAAATGTTCCAAAACGATTAAAATATGCAGAAACGAGCGAAAGCGGTCAGAAACGATCGTTTCATCACAGAATTTGCTCAAATCGTCCGATTTGGGTTGATTTCGGCCAAATCTGTGTATCTTGGCTTCAAATTGAACCAAATTGATGAAAACGTGCCAAAACGATAAAATATGCAGAAACGAGCGAAATCGGTCAGAAACGATCGTTTCATCACGGAAACTGCTCAAATCGTCCGATTTTGACGAATTTCGTCCAAATCTGGTAAAACTGGATTCAAATTGAACCAAATTGATGAAAACGTGCCAAAATGATAAAATAGGCAAAAACGAGCGAAATCGGTCAGAAACGATCGTTCCATCACGGAATTTGCTCAAATCGTCCGATTTGGGTTGATTTCGGCCAAATCTGTGTATTTTGGCTTCAAATTGAACCAAATTGTTGAAAACGTGCCAAAACGATTAAAATATGTAGAAACGAGCCAAATCGGTGAGAAACGATCGTTTCATCACGGAAACTGCTCAAATCGTCCCATTTTGACGAATTTCGTCCAAATCTGGTAAAACTGGATTCAAATTGAACCAAATTGATGAAAACGTGCCAAAATGATAAAATAGGCAAAAACGAGCGAAATCGGTCAGAAACGATCGTTCCATCACGGAATTTGCTCAAATCGTCCGATTTGGGTTGATTTTGGCCAAATCTGTGTATTTTGGCTTCAAATTGAACCAAATTGTTGAAAACGTGCCAAAACGATTAAAATATGTAGAAACGAGCCAAATCGGTCAGAAACGATCGTTTCATCACGGAAACTGCTCAAATCGTCCGATTTTGACGAATTTCGTCCAAATCTGGTAAAACTGGATTCAAAGTGAACCAAATTGATGATAACGTGCCAAAATGATAAAATAGACAGAAACTGGCCAAATCGGTCTGACACGATCGTTTCATCACGGAATTTGCTCAAATTGTCCGATTTTGACGAATTTCGGCCAAATCTGGTAAAACTGGATTCAAATTGAACGAAATTGATGAAAACGTACCAAAATGATAAAATTAGCAGAAACGATCGTTTCATTACTGAATTTACTCAAATCGTCCGATTTGGGTTGATTTCGGCCAAATCTGTGTTTTTTGGCTTCAAATTGAACCAAATTGATGAAAACGTTCCTAAACGATTAAAATATGTAGAAACTAGCGAAAGCGGTCAGAAACGATCGTATCATCACTGAATTTGCTCAAATCGTCCGATTTTGACGAATTTCGTCCAAATCTGGTAAAACTGGATTTAAATTGAACCAAATTGATGAAAACGTTCCAAAACGATTAAAATATGCAGAAACGAGCGAAATCGGTCAGAAACGATCGTTTCATCACAGAATTTACTCAAATCGTCCGATTTGGGTGGATTTCGGTCAAATCTGTGTATTTTGGCTTCAAATTGAACCAAATTGATGAAAACGTGCCAAAACGATTAAAATATGCAGAAACGAGCGAAATCGGTCAGAAACGATCGTTTCATCACGGAATTTACTCAAATCGTCCGATTTTGACGAATTTCGGGCAAATCTATCTATTTTGGCTTCAAACTGAACCAAATTGATGAAAACGTGCCAAAACGATTAAAATATGCAGAAACGAGCCAAATCGGTCAGAAACCATCGTTTCATCACGGAAACTTCTCAAATCGTCCGATTTTGACGAATTTCGGCCAAATCTGTGTATTTTGGCTTCAAATTGAACCAAATTGATGAAAACGAGCCAAAATGATAAAATAGGCAGAAACGAGCGAGTTAACAACTCGTATGGTTGTTCTTTATTTAAAAAAAAAAACTTTATTTCTTACAACTGACTTCTAACACATAGGTAACAACAGTATGAATAACAGATATTAATTAATTCTAATCTAGAACATTTTCTTATTTATATGAAAATAATTACATTGTCAGCAAGATTTGCGGCGTAATTTATTATATGTAAACTTATATGTTGCTATAATGTAACTAGCAGTTTCCGTGATGAAACGCTGGTTTCTGAGCGATTTTGGTCGTTTCTGCCTATTTTCTCATTGTGGAACGTTTTCATCAATTTGGTTCAATTTGAATCCAGTTTTACCAGATTTGGCCGAAATTCGTCAAAATCGGACGATTTGAGCAGTTTCCGTGATGAAACGATGGTTTCTGAGCGATTTTGGTCGTTTCTGCCTATTTTCTCATTGTGGAACGTTTTCATCAATTTGGTTCAATTTGAATCCAGTTTTACCAGATTTGGCCGAAAGTTGTCAAAATCGGACGATTTGAGCAGTTTCCGTGATGAAACGATGGCTTCTGACCGATTTTGCTCGTTTCTGCCTATTTTCTCATTTTGGTACGTTTTCATCAATTTGGTTCAGTTTGAAGCCAAAATAGATAGATTTGGCCGAAAGTTGTCAAAATCGGACGATTTGAGCAGTTTCCGTGATGAAACGATGGCTTCTGACCGATTTTGCTCGTTTCTGCCTATTTTCTCATTTTGGTACGTTTTCATCAATTTGGTTCAGTTTGAAGCCAAAATAGACAGATTTGGCCGAAATTCGTCAAAATCGGACGATTTGAGCAATTTCCGTGATGAAACGATGGTTTCTGACCGATTTTGCTCGTTTCTGCCTATTTTCTCATTGTGGAACGTTTTCATCAATTTGGTTCAGTTTGAAGCCAAAATAGACAAATTTGGCCGAAATTCGTCAAAATCGGGCGATTTGAGCATGTTAACAACTCGTAACGTTGTTCTTTATTTAAAAAAAAAAACTTTATTTCTCACAACTGACTTCTAACTAAATGGTAACAACAGTATGAATATTAGATATTAATTAATTCTAATCTAGAACATTTTCTTATTTATATGAAAATAGTTACATTGTCAGCAAGATTTGCGGCGTAATTTATTATATGGGAACTTACATGTTGCTATAATGTAACTCCTTCCCCCTAAGTTTCAACTTCTATGCTTGTCTTGGAAGTTGAATGGCTTCTGGTTCCGGTCTGGTTGATTTTCTTCTCAGCATCCTCGGCATGATTATCCATTTAGCAATTAGAATTAAGCAGCAAGTTGCGATCAATATGTAAATGAATAATGTCCAAATGTTAGGAGGGTTCAATAACTGGTTGGTATGCAAAAGTTGATGTCGTTTCTTGATGGCTGTGTTTCGCAATTCATGTAGGTCATCCAACTTTAATTCTGGAATGTGCAGGCTTAGATTCAGTGTTGGTAAGATGGTTTCAGTCGTGTTGATGTCCGGGAATAGCATGGTTTGTAGATTTGATTTGATTACTTCTTGGTTATGGTATATAGTTTGGTCTTTGATTGTCACGGAGCATCCCAATGGAATTTGATACAAGAATGTTCCGATTAAGTTTTTAATTTCGTTTTGTCCTCCTTGACAGTAGATTTTTACAGCTTCCCTTTTTGGGCACACCACTATCCATTGGTTGATGTCATCCAATTGGTTTGTTATTGTTTCTGTGATTTGAACTTCGATTTGATTGCATGTTGGAACGGATTTGCCGTAATTTAATAATTTAACTTCGCAAGGGGCATCTTCTTCGATTTTGTTTAAATTCTCCTTGTGGCATAGATAAAGTTCTGGTTTCATCTTCTGACATCTCTCTCCGAAGTAAACGTAGTGCAATTGATTTAACAAGAGAAATTTATTTTGAGGTAAAATAACCTTAAACTGACCTTTGTTAAGGATAGGAACTGAATATAAGTGGAAGTAATCAAAAGATTGATTATGCACAATAGGAATGTGTAAAACATGTGTTATTTTATTCTTGAAAACAAAGCACTCAAAATCAATGATTTGTTCGAATAATTGGATTTTGTCTTTTGTCACAGCTATAGGTAATCGATCAACTCCCAGTCTTTTTTGGAGTTTACTTAATTCAATATATAAATCATTGGTTTTGATTATGCTCGGATGCATAAGTTTAAGCCGTGAGAATACTAATGAGTTCTCCATATCTTGAAGGATAGAATCAATTATTTGGTACATGTTAATAATTTCGTTAATTACTTCTTTTAATAATACCAAGTTTCTAACATATGCTACATCTCCAATATATGGTAGAACCTGATTCATTTTATTTTCAATCAACCTCTCATTTTCTTATAATTGCTGCATTGTACGATTAAACGATTCCATTACCGTTATTGATAATGATCCTTGGTTAGAAATTTCTGCTTCTAAATTTTCTTGATTTATCTGGAGAGTTTGTATAAGATTATTGTATCTATCTCCGTCAGATGCGTCAAGATTTCCCGTAATAGATTTAAATATGGAACCTAACCCATTTATTAGTCCACGTTTCTTTCTTTGGGGGTGTGGCGTTATCTGATATAGTTTTGTCTCAGTCCTTTCTTGAATGAATTCGACGATTTTCAAATAAGTTTTCAATTGTTCTGTATATGGTCTGTATTGCTTAGTATTGTTTACTTGTTTTGTCACATTTAACGTCTTTATGTGCAATGCGTTCATGTAGTTAATGATTGGGTTTAGATCGTAGTAATGTAACATTGTATGCTTATAATCTGTAATTCTAGCATGGCCTACTTTAAGAGGTATGATGCCTGGATTATCGTTTATTTCTTGTATCATGACAATGTTTTGAGCTTGACTTCCAAATGCTCCAACAAGGACACTGAAATACAATATTATTTGTTACTTAATATTTAAAATTAATATATATATTTATATTTATACATATATTTTTATTTTAGTTTTATAATTTAGCATCAAAGCTGTATCTATTCCTAAAAGGTCTTTTAAGATTATCCATGTGAATTTTAGCTTGACCTGTAGTACCTACAGTTTTACGTAAAGGGTTGGTAGTTTCTATCTTTGTTTGGGGTTGGAAAGTATTAGATAATTTATCTCTTGAATGTTTCTTAATGTACGTTTGGGTTTGAGGTTCAAACAAATTTGGTTTATCTCTATTTTCATTTAACTTTCCTATAGTTTTCTCTTTACCTTGAATTAATAATTGATTTATTTTCGAATATAAAATTTTCGTTCGATCTCGATGATCAGTTACATAGTTGGTCATAAGAGTTTGATCTATGTCTACATTAAAAGGATCTTCGCAATTAATATGACCATTTATTATATCTATTGGTTTAAGATTTGTCGCTGAGTGAATAGAATTATTGTATGCTAGTATAGCATATTTTATTTTTTTGATAATATGTGTTTTATTTTGATCTTGATTATTTAGTAACCGTATATGTTCTGCTAAAGTTGAATGAAGTCTTTCAACTACGCCATTAGATTGAGGATGGTTCGGAGAACAGAAATGAATTTTAATTTTATGAAATCCCAATAATTCTGTTACTACTGTATTTTTAAATTCTGTTCCATTATCAACAATTACTTGAGTTGGGATTCCATGATGAGAAAAAAATGTAATTAAGTTATCAGCTATTTCCGTAGCAGCTAATGAATTTAGAGGATATGCTTGAGCGTATTTAGAGAAACTATCAATTATCGTTAAGAATTTTGTTTTTTCCAAAGTATATACGTCCATATGAAGAATTTCAAAAGGTCTACATGCCGTAGGTGTAATATTCATTTCCATATTAATAGGGTGTCTCTCGTATTTACTTTTTTGGCAAATTTCACATTGATTTATATAAGTTTGTATAGAATTTTTTATATTAGGCCAATAATATTTTGTTTTGATTCTTTGCTCTGTTTCCTCAATTCCTCTATGATTTGTTTTTCCTTCATGATACGCTTGAATAATTTCTGGAATTTCCGATTCTTCTGTTACGTCGATAAGTTTTATTGTGCATCTTTTTAATTTCAAGGATGGCCATTTAAAATTTTTTCTTACAACTTCACAAAATAAAGGATACGTTTCTGGATTTTCAAAATATAACGAATATAATTTTTCCGGGGCAATATTTTCGATAAGGAATTTCATCAAATCATGTTCAAAGTTATTTTCTGATAGCTGCAGTATAAATCTATTTTTTTTACCAAATAAAGTTAGTTTTTTTAATTTAGCTGGGGAATGAAAAACTTGGGAAATTACTACTTGATTGGCACCGTAATTAACAGCGGTCTCTTGAATAGGTACTCCCACTATTGGTTCCTGTTCAGCATTAGTGTGGACAGTTTCGTTTTCATTTGTAATTTCTCTTTCTTCTTGAATAGGATCTTGTATTTCCCTTTGTTCCATATCTGGTTGAACCATTGTTGATAGCCGATCAAGTTGATCGTCGCTCTGTCTGTTATCTTGATCAGAAGTATTTCTATCGTTTGTTTCATTTTGCAGACTTTCATTGAATTTTTCCATGTACTCCACTAAATTTGCAAATCCATCTGTTTCTTTTGTGTGCAACTCAATTCTACTTAAAGCATCAGCATTTGTGTTTAAATTTCCTTTTTTATATATAATTTTATAATCAAATTCCTCTAATTTAATGCGCCATCTCAAGAGTTTAGATGAAGGATCTTTTAAGTTAAATAGCCATTGCAGGGGTTTATGATCAGTAATTATGTTAAATTTTTTTCCAAAGAGGTAAGGTCTAAAATATTTGGTAGCCCAAACTAAACAAAGACACTCTTTTTCAATTGTAGAATATTTTTGCTCTGAATCATTCAAAGTTCGCGACGCGTACGCTACTGGGAGATCTTGACCTATCGGTCCCTGCGATAATACAGCACCGAGTGCCACATTGCTAGCATCGCATGTTAAATTAAATGTTTTCGACATATCCGGATATTGTAAAATTGGTTCATTCATTAATAAATTCTTACAAGTTTCGAAACATTCAACAAATTCTTTATTATGCTCAATTTTTGCTCCTTTTTTAAGACATTTGGTCAACGGTTTAGTTAACTTCGCAAAATTGTTTATAAATTTTCGATAATAACCTAACAATCCCAAAAATCCTTTAATTTGTTTTGTATTACTTGGTATTGGATAATTCTTTATAGCAATAATTTTATCTGGGTTCGGTTTTACTCCGTCAGGCGTTACTATATGTCCTAAATAGGCCACCTCACGTCTGAGAAATTCACTTTTATCTAGTTGAATTTTGAAATTAGATTTTCTAAGTCTATTAAATACTGCTCTAAGACGTTCCAAATGTTCTTGCAATGACGTTGAAAAAATAATGATATCATCAAGATAAACGAGACACTTTTCATTTTGTATTCCTCTCAAAATATTGTCCATAACTCTCTGAAATGTTGCTGGTGCATTTTTCAAACCGAATGGCATACGGGTATATTCAAAATGTCCCTGTTCCGTGCTGAATGCTGTTTTTTGTATATCTTTCTCATCCATTTCAATTTGGTGAAAACCGCTAGCGAGATCTAGTGTACTGAAATATTGGCATTTACCAAGTTTATCCAAAAGATCCGATATATTAGGCAAAGGATATTTATCATCAATCGTCTTTTCATTAAGCTTCCGAAAATCAATACATACACGCCATTTTTGTTTCCCTGACGCATCAAGTTTTTTTGGTACCACCCAAATTGGTGCGGACCATGGTGATTGGCTAGGACGGATAATATTTTGTTTTAGCATATTTCCAATTTGTCTTTCTACCTCTTGTTTATGTACAAACGGGTATCTATAAGATTTCGCATAAACGGGTGATTCATCAACAGTTCTAATCGAGTGTTTAATTTGACTTGTAAATGTAAGGGGCATTCCTTCATGATAAAATATATCTGAAAATTCTTTACACAAATCCAATATTTTAGATTTTTCTTCTTCATTAAGATGATCAATTCGAATGTCTGTGGGATCAAATTTTTGTGACTGACCAGGATTAGTTTGAAAATGATTTAAATCAATTTGAGTAGTGCTATCATATGCCTCTACATTAAACGGTTCAGAAATGTCTAAGGTTACTGGGTTACATGTGTTGTTTAGTACGGTAGTTAATGCGTAACCATTTTTAGCTAAAGCAATACAGTTAGGAATTTCACAATTGTGTAGTTTTTGATACGGAATTACTACGTCACCATGTTGAATATTTACTTTAATTCTGATGACTCGCTGGCTACGTGCTTCCACGGTCACATTATTTATTTGTACTTTAGTTTTGTGAAATTTCAATTGTATTCTTGTAAAAGGTGTAACCAAATATCCTTTATCATAGTCTATGCTAGCCTGTAATTTTTTCAAGTTATCTATTCCTATCAAACCATCAAATATATTATGAAATTTAAATAGATAAAATTTCATACTTAAGGGTTCTGGAAGTTTAAAAATGTTTGATATTGGAATTTCTGCACTATGTTTATGAGCAGATTGTTGGAAGACAGTAGATACAATGAACGGATCATTTTTAATTCAATTTGGAAAAAATTTATTTGCTACTTCAGGATCAATGAAAGACTTAGTCGAACCACTATCAATTAAGAATTTTAAATCGTATTCCGGAAAAATAACATAAGAAAGTTCACTAGTATTTGCGTTGTTAAATGATATTATCTCAGGTGTCAGGTTTCGTTGTTTACGAGGCGAGGCCTGGGAAAATTTATGTCTGTACTTGTTGACTGACGATTTGCTGAGTCAGCGTCTGCCTCATAGACTGGGTGCTTATTTACGTTTTGATTCAATTGCGACTGATATTCGTATTGCGTTTCATAACGATTTTGAGGTAATGTATCATGTTGGTAAATTTCCGTATTATCGTCATAATCACAAGATTGGTCAATGATATTCGCGTTATAGAGTTCCTCAGCCGAAAAATTTTGTGGTTGATTATAATTTGGTCTTTGCTGATTATAATTTCTAAAATTGTTATTAAAATAGGGCCTAGATGATTTTGTTGTTTGTCTAGTTGACGTGCTCATTGGTGTGGGTTTTGGTAAAGGTCTATTTGGGTTTGGCTTAAAGACATTGGTTGTTGGTCTATTTCCGTAAGATCGTGAATTTATTGGAAAAGGCCGGCTTTGGTAAAAATTTGACCGAAATGGCGGTGATTGCGGTTGTCTCATAGGATTGTATGGAAGATTTGAGTTAAAATTTCGAGTTTGTATATTTGAAAATGAATTTTGATTAAGTACTGGTCTTGTTATTCGTGTAGATTGTTGTGAGTAATTTTGTGATTTTGTGTTTGATTGAAAATAATGGATATTATTTTCTTCCATTACAAATTGTAAAGCTTGAGGGAGATCTCTGGGTCGCATACAACGGATTGTTGTACCTAGCGGTTCTTTAAGGCCAGATAAAAAAGTTTTTAGAGCCATATCATTATACAAATCTCTCTTCAGATTTCTCGCTTGATCTGTTGTCTCATGCACATCTATATAAGAGCATAATAAATTCAAAATTTGCAAAACGCGATCGTAAAATTGATTCGGACTTTCGTCATTTTGCTGACGAAGCATTACTAAATCACGATTAAGGCAACCTTCGTCCCTTTGATCAGCAAAATGTCGATTTAAAGTAAATTTTAGTTCATCCCAAGTGGTTACATTCTGCGTCCCTAATACTAATTTAGCATTACCAGTTAATTTTCCAATAATGCAATTCAGCAAATATACATTCTGAAAATGATTTGGCTGTTGAGCAAGATAAAATGAATCAATAACAGATTGACAAACAGTTAAATATCTGTTTAAGTCATTTGGATTACCGTCGAAATCCGGGATACATTTAATGTATTCGGGTTTAAATTCAGCCATATTTTCAGGAATTTCGTTAAGAACAGAAAGATTTGAATGGGATTTATTTATAACTTGGATTTCAGGAGTGAAGTCAGTTGAAGGTATATCTAAATGCAAAGTTTCTAATTGAACTAATAATTCATCAACTTTTGACATGAAAATTAACTCATCAATTGCACTTACTGTAGTACGATGATGGTAGTTGAGATCATCCTATAAGTATCAGCTCTCTGGTTGGCAATTTGGTCCTCTCAAAGATGCAGATTCTTGCGAGTTTGGCGATTCTGGGCAAACTCCTCTGTAGAACAGTTTTTTTTTCACTACACTTTTTTCGTAGAGTTCGATTGTCTTCGGTTAGTTCGATATCAATAATTTGATAGCAAGCCCGAAAAACTTATCCGAACGACTGCGCCAGTTAACAACTCGTAACGTTGTTCTTTATTTAAAAAAAAAAAACTTTATTTCTCACAACTGACTTCTAACTAAATGGTAACAACAGTATGAATATTAGATATTAATTAATTCTAATCTAGAACATTTTCTTATTTATATGAAAATAGTTACATTGTCAGCAAGATTTTCGGCGTAATTTATTATATGGGAACTTATATGTTGCTATAATGTAACTAGCAGTTTCCGTGATGAAACGATGGTTTCTGACCGATTTTGCTCGTTTCTGCCTATTTTCTCATTGTGGAACGTTTTCATCAATTTGGTTCAATTTGAATCCAGTTTTACCAGATTTGGCCGAAATTCGTCAAAATCGGACGATTTGAGCAGTTTCCGTGATGAAACGATGGTTTCTGACCGATTTTGCTCGTTTCTGCCTATTTTCTCATTGTGGAACGTTTTCATCAATTTGGTTCAATTTGAATCCAGTTTTACCAGATTTGGCCGAAATTCGTCAAAATCGGACGATTTGAGCAGTTTCCGTGATGAAACGATGGCTTCTGACCGATTTTGCTCGTTTCTGCCTATTTTCTCATTGTGGAACGTTTTCATCAATTTGGGACAGTTTGAATCCAGTTTTACCAGATTTGGCCGAAATTCGTCAAAATCGGACGATTTGAGCAGTATCCGTGATGAAACGATGGTTTCTGACCGATTTTGCTCGTTTCTGCCTATTTTCTCATTGTGGAACGTTTTCATCAATTTGGTTCAGTTTGAAGCCAAAATAGACAGATTTGGCCGAAATTCGTCAAAATCGGGCGGTTTGAGCAGTTTCCGTGATGAAACGATGACTTCTGACCGATTTTGCTCGTTTCTGCCTATTTTATCATTTTGGTACGTTTTCATCAATTTGGTTCAGTTTGAAGCCAAAATAGATAGATTTGGCCGAAATTCGTCAAAATCGGACGATTTGAGCAGTTTCCGTGATGAAACGATGGCTTCTGACCGATTTTGCTCGTTTCTGCCTATTTTCTCATTGTGAAACGTTTTCATCAATTTGGTTCAGTTTGAAGCCAAAATAGACAGATTTGGCCGAAATTCGTCAAAATCGGGCGGTTTGAGCAGTTTCCGTGATGAAACGATGACTTCTGACCGATTTTGCTCGTTTCTGCCTATTTTATCATTTTGGTACGTTTTCATCAATTTGGTTCAATTTGAATCCAGTTTTACCATATTTGGCCGAAATTCGTCAAAATCGGACGATTTGAGCAGTTTCCGTGATGAAACGATGGCTTCTGACCGATTTTGCTCATTTCTGCCTATTTTCTCATTGTGGAACGTTTTCATCAATTTGGTTCAGTTTGAATCCAGTTTTACCAGATTTGGCCGAAATTCGTCAAAATCGGACGATTTGAGCAGTTTCCGTGATGAAACGATGGCTTCTGACCGATTTTGCTCGTTTCTGCCTATTTTCTCATTGTGGAACGTTTTCATCAATTTGGTTCAATTTGAATCTAGTTTTACCAGATTTGGCCGAAATTCGTCAAAATCGGACGATTTGAGCAGTTTCCGTGATGAAACGATGGTTTCTTACCGATTTTGCTCGTTTCTGCCTATTTTCTCATTGTGGAACGTTTTCATCAATTTGGTTCAATTTGAATCCAGTTTTACCAGATTTGGCCGAAAGTTGTCAAAATCGGACGATTTGAGCAGTTTCCGTGATGAAACGATTTCTTCTGACCGATTTTGCTCGTTTCTGCCTATTTTATCATTTTGGTACGTTTTCATCAATTTGGTTCAGTTTGAATCCAGTTTTACCAGATTTGGCCGAAATTCGTCAAAATCGGACGATTTGAGCAGTTTCCGTGATGAAACGATGGTTTCTTACCGATTTTGCTCGTTTCTGCCTATTTTCTCATTGTGGAACGTTTTCATCAATTTGGTTCAATTTGAATCTAGTTTTACCAGATTTGGCCGAAATTCGTCAAAATTGGACGATTTGAGCAGTTTCCGTGATGAAACGATGGTTTCTGACCGATTTTGCTCGTTTCTGCCTATTTTCTCATTGTGGAACGTTTTCATCAATGTAGGATCGCGCCCCTTGTAGATAGGTGTTACTGTTAAATGGGATACATATTAGATAGTAGGAATTAACTGTAAGATTGTTATACCCCTGGGGTACGACTCTGGTGGGCATTAGTTGGGGCATGGGAACTTCCCATGCCATGCCTTGTCGGTATTGGAAATCCCCGCAATAAACCGGGTCGGCATTGGAACTGCTTGTAATATACTTTGTCGGCATTTGAATTGCCCTTGATAAGTTTCGTTGGTCCTATAGTGGCAGTTCCAATTCCCAGCTTAAGATGTAACGGTTTAATGCGGCCGGTGGTATAGACGGCACCCTAGCCAGGGTACGCCCATGGTTTATCGCCATGGGTTTTAGTATTTAAGATTTTGCAGGGCATATACAAGCCCTCTTTTCTTCTGGGTTCGGTTGTCGTTGGTAACTCAGAAGTCGCGTCCGCGCTCGCTAAACTCACAAGTTACTTTATATTCTTTTTTGTTTACTTTACATTAATAAACGCATACTTATAGTCCTTTCCTATCTGTGATTTTATTATAAGATATAAACACCATCCTATATCTACAGTAGTATCAAAACCCGATACTACATTTGGGGGCTCAACCGGGATCACAGTAATAGAAAAGGGCATAGGTTTGCGCGAAGTCGTATCGGAAGTGCGTGTAGAAGTGTTAATCGAGTATATAAAGTAGTGAAGCATGGAAGGTATAATCGACCAGGTTGCAAGAGGTGTCGCTGCGGTAGAGCTGGAAGACGGCCAGCTTCCGCGAATGAGGATTTCGGTGCTCAGAGAGGAGCTCAGGCGACGGAACCTAAGGGTAACAGGTCGAAAACCAGAATTGTTGACGAGGCTAAGAGCGGCGCTTCTGCTTGAGCGGGACCGCGTGGCCGACCACGAAGAAGGAGCAGACCCCGAAGACGACGAAGGGGAAGACGAAGAAGAAGACGATGAAGACGCCGAAGCTGCCAATAGTTTCAGAGGGAAAGATGCAGGTGATAGGCACAAAGACGCACGTGTCCAGAATCCTGCGAGTAGCGGCCGAGGAAACTACGATGACGAAGATGACGATGACACTGACGATGAACATGCCCGTTATACACCAATGACACAAAGACGAAATATGTCACAGCGGGTATTGTTAACCTTCAAAGACGTTGAGGGATCTCTGGAAAAGTTCAGCGGCGATGACCACTCGAATGTCCAAAAATGGCTGAATGACTTCGAGGAGATGGCTGCGCTGTGTGGATGGAACGAAGTCCAGAAAATTGCTTACGCTAAACAACTGCTGGAAGGATCGGCGAAATTATTCGTAAGCTATGAAAGATGCGCAAAAACTTGGGCTAAACTTAGGAGGGCCCTAAGAGATGAGTTCAAAGAAGCCGTGGATGGTTTGCAAGTGCATCGGGATTTGAGCAAGAGGAAGAAAAAACCTGAAGAAACACTGCAGCGATATGCGTATCAAATGGTGCAGATTGCTGCGCCAGCAAACATTGAGACCCGAGCGGTAATTCAATATATAATAGAGGGCATTCCCGATGATCCTGTAAATAAAGCCACATTATACGGTGCGAAGGACATCAAGCAATTAAAAGAAAGATTCGTCCAGTACGAAAAAATGAAGCAAGATATGGCGAAATCCAGGGCACGGCAAGCCGAGAAAAGAACTGATAAGGTGGGGAGACGTGCGGGAAGCCAAAGCAGGATGAAATCTGGAAATCCAGGAAATGCTGTGAAGAAACGCTGTTTCAACTGTGGCGCAGAAGATCACGTGAGTGCAATGTGCCCCATGAAAGAAAAGGGAAGAAAATGTTTTAAGTGCGGTGCATTCGGGCACGTGGCCGCAGTCTGTGCAAAGAAGCCTCAAGATGTATGTGTAGTGTCGCGACCTCAGAGAGAAAAGTATAAGAAGGAAGTGACAATTGGAAATGGTAAGGTACTAGCTTTAGTTGACACTGGGAGTGACCTAACCTTAATGCGTGAAAGTGAGTATAAAAGGCTGGGGTCGCCCCCATTAGTAAATAAGCAAATGTACTTTGAGGGTCTAGGCTCTGGCGTGAATAAAACAACGGGGTCTTTTTCCACTAGCATGACGGCGGGGTGTGATGAGTTCGCGGTAGAATTTCATGTTGTACCTAACACCATTCTCAAGCAGTCAGTTATTCTAGGGACGGACTTTTTAGATCGCGTTGAACTTCGAGTCCGGCGGGGTGAAGTAACCTTTCTTAAGTTAGTCGACGGGGACGCTAATGAATCGGCAAGGCCGCACATATTTAAGATTAACACTATTGACGAAGCGAAAGAGGTCGACTTATCGCACGTCAAAGAGGAATGTTACAGAGAGGAAATCCGAGAAATTATTGAGAATTACAAGCCGGAAGTAGCGCGTGACATCGGCACACGGGCTAAGATAATTTTAAAATCGGATAAGCCAGTGGCATCACGACCGCGTAGATTAGCTCCTTCAGAGCGGAAAGAAGTAAACGATCTCATGAATGTCTGGATGGAGGAAGGGGTTATCAGGCTGTCTAATTCGGAATATGCAAGTCCGATTGTCATAGTCAGGAAAAAAGATGGCACCATCCGAGTGTGTGTAGACTATCGTAAATTGAATCAGCTGATTCTGAGACCCCTATCTCCTCTGCCACTGATCGAAGATCAAATAGACGCGTTAGCTGAGGGGGTATATTTTACTGTACTCGACTTGAAAAATGGTTTTTTCACGTTAGGATTGAGGAGGGCAGTCAGAAGTACACAGCCTTTGTAACACCCGATGGCCAGTATGAATTTCTGAAATTGCCGTTTGGACTGTGTATTTCTCCTTCCGTGTTTCAAAAATACATCAACGCAGTTTTTAAAGAATTGTTACAATCGGGAATTTTGGTCATCTACATGGATGACTTGATTATAATAGCCAGGACTATGAGAGAAGCTCTCGATAAATTTAGATTAGTCGTCGGGGTCGCCGCTCAGCACGGGCTGATGATCAAATGGGAGAAATGTCAGTTTTTGAGGGATACCGTTGAGTTTTTGGGGCATGTTATATCTAGGGGTACAGTAAGGCCATCGAAGTTGAAGACGACGGCTGTTCAGAATTTTCCAGCGCCAAAAGATGTCAAGGGTGTGCAAAGCTTCTTGGGATTAACCGGGTATTTTCGAAAGTTTATTCCCGGGTATTCCCTCATAGCCCGACCCTTGACGGACCTGACAAAGAAGGACTGTCGGTTCCATTTTGGTGCAAGGGAGATTGGGGCTTTCGAAAAGTTAAAAGCTGCATTAATAAATGAACCTGTACTAAAAATCTATCGGGTAGGGGCAGAGACGGAGCTGCACACCGATGCGTCGTGTTTCGGTTACGGCATGATTTTAATGCAGATGGATTGCAACGACGGCAAGTTCCACCCTGTGCATTATGCTAGCGGTAAAACGACCGACGCAGAGTCTAGATATTGTAGTTACGAACTCGAGGTTCTAGCCATTGTAAAAGCCTTAGAAAAATTTAGGATTTATCTATTAAGCATACCCTTTAAGATTGTGACCGATTGCCAGGCCTTCGCCGCCACTATGAGAAAAGAGAAATTATGTTTACGGGTGGCGAGGTGGGCATTATTATTAGAGGACTTCAATTACGAAATAGTTCATAGACCAGGTAAAAGTATGTTGCATGTAGATGCGTTAAGTAGGAACCCTTTACCCGTAGTACTGTATATATGTGAGAACGACGACGGCTTACTTGCGCGGTTAAGAAGTACCCAGGATAGGGATAAAGAATTGAGGCAGATTATTGACGCCGCCACGCGCAACGAAGCCGACGGTTTTCTACTTAGAAATAGTCTGTTGTACAAAAGTGTAAATGGGGAAAACTTGGTGGTAGTACCTAAGAATATGGAGACTCAAATAATCAGGAGAGCTCACGATCAAGGACACTTTGGAGTCAACAAAACCGAAGCGATAGTGAGAAGAGACTTTTGGTTCAAGGCAATGCGCCCGAAAATAGAGGAGGTGGTCGCCAATTGTATAGACTGCATCCTAGCCGAACGGAAGCAGGGTAAGCCGGAGGGATTATTATATCCCATTCGCAAGGGGAATGTACCACTTGATACGTACCACATAGACCACGTGGGACCGATGGCCGGCACACAGAAGGGATACAGGTATATATTGGTGATCATAGATGCCTTCAGCAAGTTCGTGTGGCTGTATCCAACGAAGTCAACTAACACAGCCGAAGTATTGCACCGACTGCGAGGTCAATCCAATACCTTTGGGAATCCTAGACGAATTATATCTGATCGAGGGACAGCCTTCACGGCAAATGCCTTCCAAGAATATTGCGAAAGCGAGAAGATCGAGCATTCGCTAATCGTGACAGGGATTCCGCGGGGAAACGGGCAAGTTGAAAGGGTGAATCGTACCCTTATCCCGCTCTTGACCAAGATGGCTGCACCAGCGCCGGAGAGGTGGTATAGGCATGTAGAAAAAGCCCAGAAATACCTCAACGCGACGCCGAGCCGCAGCACGGGTAGATCACCCTGCCAACTGCTGTTGGGGGTTAACATGAGGTTGGCGGAAGATGCAAACCTGAGGGAATTACTGGAGCAGGAAGAGGTTGTACAGTTCGAGGAAGACCGTGAAGAATTGCGGCGGGCTGCAAGAGAACGAATAGAGAAAGTGCAGCAGGAAAATCGTCGAGGATTCAATAAAGGCCGTAAATTAGCTAAGGCCTATGAGGAAGGAGACTGGGTGGCGATTCAACGAACGCAGTTTGGGCCGGGGTTAAAGCTGAGGGGGAAGTTTCTGGGTCCTTACCGAGTAACTAAAGTACTGAGGAACGATCGTTACTTGGTTGAGAGGGTGGGAGAGCATGAGGGACCACAGCGAACATCTACATCAGCTGGTCATATGAAGCCATGGGGATCTGGTTCCGAGGAGGGATAGGATTTCGGCAATGACAATTGAGGGCAATTGTCGCCGCAGGATGGCCGAATGTAGGATCGCGCCCCTTGTAGATAGGTGTTACTGTTAAATGGGATACATATTAGATAGTAGGAATTAACTGCAAGATTGTTATACCCCTGGGGTACGACTCTGGTGGGCATTAGTTGGGGCATGGGAACTTCCCATGCCATGCCTTGTCGGTATTGGAAATCCCCGCAATAAACCGGGTCGGCATTGGAACTGCTTGTAATATACTTTGTCGGCATTTGAATTGCCCTTGATAAGTTTCGTTGGTCCTATAGTGGCAGTTCCAATTCCCAGCTTAAGATGTAACGGTTTAATGCGGCGGGTGGTATAGACGGCACCCTAGCCAGCATACGCCCATGGTTTATCGCCATGGGTTTTAGTATTTAAGATTTTGCAGGGCATATACAAGCTCTCTTTTCTTCTGGGTTCGGTTGTCGTTGGTAACTCAGAAGTCGCGTCCGCGCTCGCTAAACTCACAAGTTACTTTATACTCTTTTTTGTTTACTTTACATTAATAAACGCATACTTATAGTCCTTTCCTATCTGTGATTTTATTATAAGATATAAACACCATCCTATATCTACAGTAGTATCAAAACCCGATACTACATTAATTAGGTTCTGTTTCCATCCAAAATAGACAGATTTGGCCGAAATAAGCCAAATCGGTCGATTTGAGCAAATTACTTGAGGAAACTATCGTTTCTGACCGATTTCGCTCGTTTCTGCCTGTTTTAGTCATTTTGGCACGTTTTCATCCATTTGGTTCTGTTTCCATCCAAAATAGACAGATTTGGCCGAAATAAGCCAAATCGGCCGATTTGAGCAAATTCCTTGATGAAACGATCGTTTCTGACCGATTTCGCTCGTTTCTGCCTGTTTTAGTCATTTTGGCACGTTTTCATCAATTTGGTTCTGTTTCCATTCAAAATAGACAGATTTGGCCGAAATAAGCCAAATCGGTCGATTTGAGCAAATTCAAAGATGAAACGATCGTTTCTGCCTGTTTTAGTCATTTTGGCACGTTTTCATCAATTTGGTGCAATTTGAATCCAAAATAGATAGATTTGGCCGAAACAAGCCAAATCGGTCGATTTGAGTAAATTCCTTGAGGAAACGATCGTTTCTGACCGATTTCGCTCGTTTCTGCCTGTTTTAGTCATTTTGGCACGTTTTCATCCATTTGGTTCTGTTTCCATCCAAAATAGACAGATTTGGCCGAAATAAGCCAAATCGGCCGATTTGAGCAAATTCCTTGATGAAACGATCGTTTCTGACCGATTTCGCTCGTTTCTGCCTGTTTTAGTCATTTTGGCACGTTTTCATCCATTTGGTTCTGTTTCCATCCAAAATAGACAGATTTGGCCCAAATAAGCCAAATCGGCCGATTTGAGCAAATTCCTTGAGGAAACGATCGTTTCTGACCGATTTCGCTCGTTTCTGCCTGTTTTAGTCATTTTGGCACGTTTTCATCCATTTGGTTCTGTTTCCATCCAAAATAGACAGATTTGGCCGAAATAAGCCAAATCGGCCGATTTGAGCAAATTTCTTGATGAAACGATCGTTTCTGACCGATTTCGCTCGTTTCTGCCTGTTTTAGTCATTTTGGCACGATTTCATCAATTTGGTTCTGTTTCCATTCAAAATAGACAGATTTGGCCGAAATAAGCCAAATCGGTCGATTTGAGCAAATTCAAAGATGAAACGATCGTTTCTGACCGATTTCGCTCGTTTCTGCCTGTTTTAGTCATTTTGGCACGTTTTCATCCATTTGGTGCAATTTGAATCCAAATAGACAGATTTGGCCGAAATAAGCCAAATCGGTCGATTTGAGCAAATTCAAAGATGAAACGATCGTTTCTGACCGATTTCGCTCGTTTCTGCCTGTTTTAGTCATTTTGGCACGTTTTCATCCATTTGGTTCTGTTTCCATCCAAAATAGACAGATTTGGCCGAAATAAGCCAAATCGGTCGATTTGAGTAAATTCCTTGAGGAAACGATCGTTTCTGACCGATTTCGCTCGTTTCTGCCTGTTTTAGTCATTTTGGCACGTTTTCATCCATTTGGTTCTGTTTCCATCCAAAATAGACAGATTTGGCCGAAATAAGCCAAATCGGTCGTTTTGAGCAAATTACTTGAGGAAACTATCGTTTCTGACCGATTTCGCTCGTTTCTGCCTGTTTTAGTCATTTTGGCACGTTTTCATCAATTTGGTGCAATTTGAATCCAAAATAGACAGATTTGGCCGAAATAAGCCAAATCGGTCGATTTGAGCAAATTACTTGAGGAAACTATCGCTTCTGACCGATTTCGCTCGTTTCTGCCTGTTTTAGTCATTTTGGCACGTTTTCATCAATTTGGTGCAATTTGAATCCAAAATAGACAGATTTGGCCGAAATAAGCCAAATCGGTCGATTTGAGCAAATTACTTGAGGAAACTATCGCTTCTGACCGATTTCGCTCGTTTCTGCCTGTTTTAGTCATTTTGGCACGTTTTCATCAATTTGGTGCAATTTGAATCCAAAATAGACAGATTTGGCCGAAATAAGCCAAATCGGTCGATTTGAGCAAATTCAAAGATGAAACTATCGTTTCTGACCGATTTCGCTCGTTTCTGCCTGTTTTAGTCATTTTGGCACGTTTTCATCAATTTGGTGCAATTTGAATCCAAAATAGACAGATTTGGCCGAAATAAGCCAAATCGGTCGATTTGGGCAAATTACTTGAGGAAACTATCGCTTCTGACCGATTTCGCTCGTTTCTGCCTGTTTTAGTCATTTTGGCACGTTTTCATCAATTTGGTGCAATTTGAATCCAAAATAGACAGATTTGGCCGAAATAAGCCAAATCGGTCGATTTGAGTAAATTCCTTGAGGAAACGATCGTTTCTGACCGATTTCGCTCGTTTCTGCCTGTTTTAGTCATTTTGGCACGTTTTCATCCATTTGGTTCTATTTCCATCCAAAATAGACAGATTTGGCCGAAATAAGGCAAATCGGTCGATTTGAGCAAATTCCTTGAGGAAACGATCGTTTCTGACCGATTTCGCTCGTTTCTGCCTGTTTTAGTCATTTTGGCACGTTTTCATCAATTTGGTGCAATTTGAATCCAAAATAGACAGATTTGGCCGAAATAAGCCAAATCGGTCGATTTGAGTAAATTCCTTGAGGAAACGATCGTTTCTGACCGATTTCGCTCGTTTCTGCCTGTTTTAGTCATTTTGGCACGTTTTCATCCATTTGGTTCTGTTTCCATCCAAAATAGACAGATTTGGCCGAAATAAGCCAAATCGGCCGATTTGAGCAAATTCCTTGATGAAACGATCGTTTCTGACCGATTTCGCTCGTTTCTGCCTGTTTTAGTCATTTTGGCACGTTTTCATCAATTTGGTTCTGTTTCCATTCAAAATAGACAGATTTGGCCGAAATAAGCCAAATCGGTCGATTTGAGCAAATTCAAAGATGAAACGATCGTTTCTGCCTGTTTTAGTCATTTTGGCACGTTTTCATCAATTTGGTGCAATTTGAATCCAAAATAGATAGATTTGGCCGAAACAAGCCAAATCGGTCGATTTGAGTAAATTCCTTGAGGAAACGATCGTTTCTGACCGATTTCGCTCGTTTCTGCCTGTTTTAGTCATTTTGGCACGTTTTCATCCATTTGGTTCTGTTTCCATCCAAAATAGACAGATTTGGCCGAAATAAGCCAAATCGGCCGATTTGAGCAAATTCCTTGATGAAACGATCGTTTCTGACCGATTTCGCTCGTTTCTGCCTGTTTTAGTCATTTTGGCACGTTTTCATCAATTTGGTGCAATTTGAATCCAAAATAGACAGATTTGGCCGAAATAAGCCAAATCGGCCGATTTGAGCAAATTCCTTGATGAAACGATCGTTTCTGACCGATTTCGCTCGTTTCTGCCTGTTTTAGTCATTTTGGCACGTTTTCATCCATTTGGTTCTATTTCCATCCAAAATAGACAGATTTGGCCGAAATAAGCCAAATCGGCCGATTTGAGCAAATTCCTTGATGAAACGATCGTTTCTGACCGATTTCGCTCGTTTCTGCCTGTTTTAGTCATTTTGGCACGATTTCATCAATTTGGTTCTGTTTCCATTCAAAATAGACAGATTTGGCCGAAATAAACCAAATCGGTCGATTTGAGCAAATTCAAAGATGAAACGATCGTTTCTGACCGATTTCGCTCGTTTCTGCCTGTTTTAGTCATTTTGGCACGTTTTCATCAATTTGGTGCAATTTGAATCCAAAATAGACAGATTTGGCCGAAATAAGCCAAATCGGTCGATTTGAGTAAATTCCTTGAGGAAACGATCGTTTCTGACCGATTTCGCTCGTTTCTGCCTGTTTTAGTCATTTTGGCACGTTTTCATCCATTTGGTTCTGTTTCCATCCAAAATAGACAGATTTGGCCGAAATAAGCCAAATCGGTCGATTTGAGCAAATTCCTTGATGAAACGATCGTTTCTGACCGATTTCGCTCGTTTCTGCCTGTTTTAGTCATTTTGGCACGTTTTCATCCATTTGGTGCAATTTGAATCCAAATAGACAGATTTGGCCGAAATAAGCCAAATCGGTCGATTTGAGCAAATTCAAAGATGAAACGATCGTTTCTGACCGATTTCGCTCGTTTCTGCCTGTTTTAGTCATTTTGGCACGTTTTCATCCATTTGGTTCTGTTTCCATCCAAAATAGACAGATTTGGCCGAAATAAGCCAAATCGGTCGATTTGAGCAAATTACTTGAGGAAACTATCGTTTCTGACCGATTTCGCTCGTTTCTGCCTGTTTTAGTCATTTTGGCACGTTTTCATCAATTTGGTGCAATTTGAATCCAAAATAGACAGATTTGGCCGAAATAAGCCAAATCGGTCGATTTGAGCAAATTCAAAGATGAAACTATCGTTTCTGACCGATTTCGCTCGTTTCTGCCTGTTTTAGTCATTTTGGCACGTTTTCATCAATTTGGTGCAATTTGAATCCAAAATAGACAGATTTGGCAGAAATAAGCCAAATCGGTCGATTTGGGCAAATTACTTGAGGAAACTATCGCTTCTGACCGATTTCGCTCGTTTCTGCCTGTTTTAGTCATTTTGGCACGTTTTCATCCATTTGGTTCTATTTCCATCCAAAATAGACAGATTTGGCCGAAATAAGCCAAATCGGTCGATTTGAGTAAATTCCTTGAGGAAACGATCGTTTCTGACCGATTTCGCTCGTTTCTGCCTGTTTTAGTCATTTTGGCACGTTTTCATCCATTTGGTTCTGTTTCCATCCAAAATAGACAGATTTGGCCGAAATAAGCCAAATCGGCCGATTTGAGCAAATTCCTTGATGAAACGATCGTTTCTGACCGATTTCGCTCGTTTCTGCCTGTTTTAGTCATTTTGGCACGTTTTCATCAATTTGGTTCTGTTTCCATTCAAAATAGACAGATTTGGCCGAAATAAGCCAAATCGGTCGATTTGAGCAAATTCAAAGATGAAACGATCGTTTCTGCCTGTTTTAGTCATTTTGGCACGTTTTCATCAATTTGGTGCAATTTGAATCCAAAATAGATAGATTTGGCCGAAACAAGCCAAATCGGTCGATTTGAGTAAATTCCTTGAGGAAACGATCGTTTCTGACCGATTTCGCTCGTTTCTGCCTGTTTTAGTCATTTTGGCACGTTTTCATCCATTTGGTTCTGTTTCCATCCAAAATAGACAGATTTGGCCGAAATAAGCCAAATCGGCCGATTTGAGCAAATTCCTTGATGAAACGATCGTTTCTGACCGCTTTCGCTCGTTTCTGCCTGTTTTAGTCATTTTGGCACGTTTTCATCCATTTGGTTCTGTTTCCATCCAAAATAGACAGATTTGGCCCAAATAAGCCAAATCGGCCGATTTGAGCAAATTCCTTGATGAAACGATCGTTTCTGACCGATTTCGCTCGTTTCTGCCTGTTTTAGTCATTTTGGCACGTTTTCATCCATTTGGTTCTATTTCCATCCAAAATAGACAGATTTGGCCGAAATAAGCCAAATCGGTCGATTTGAGCAAATTCAAAGATGAAACGATCGTTTCTGACCGATTTCGCTCGTTTCTGCCTGTTTTAGTCATTTTGGCACGTTTTCATCCATTTGGTTCTGTTTCCATCCAAAATAGACAGATTTGGCCCAAATAAGCCAAATCGGTCGATTTGAGCAAATTCCTTGATGAAACGATCGTTTCTGACCGATTTCGCTCGTTTCTGCCTGTTTTAGTCATTTTGGCACGATTTCATCAATTTGGTTCTGTTTCCATTCAAAATAGACAGATTTGGCCGAAATAAACCAAATCGGTCGATTTGAGCAAATTCAAAGATGAAACGATCGTTTCTGACCGATTTCGCTCGTTTCTGCCTGTTTTAGTCATTTTGGCACGTTTTCATCAATTTGGTGCAATTTGAATCCAAAATAGACAGATTTGGCCGAAATAAGCCAAATCGGTCGATTTGAGTAAATTCCTTGAGGAAACGATCGTTTCTGACCGATTTCGCTCGTTTCTGCCTGTTTTAGTCATTTTGGCACGTTTTCATCCATTTGGTTCTGTTTCCATCCAAAATAGACAGATTTGGCCGAAATAAGCCAAATCGGTCGATTTGAGCAAATTCCTTGATGAAACGATCGTTTCTGACCGATTTCGCTCGTTTCTGCCTGTTTTAGTCATTTTGGCACGTTTTCATCCATTTGGTGCAATTTGAATCCAAATAGACAAATTTGGCCGAAATAAGCCAAATCGGTCGATTTGAGCAAATTCCTTGAGGAAATGATCGTTTCTGACCGATTTCGCTCGTTTCTGCCTGTTTTAGTCATTTTGGCACGTTTTCATCCATTTGGTTCTGTTTCCATCCAAAATAGACAGATTTGGCCGAAATAAGCCAAATCGGTCGATTTGAGCAAATTCAAAGATGAAACGATCGTTTCTGACCGATTTCGCTCGTTTCTGCCTGTTTTAGTCATTTTGGCACGTTTTCATCCATTTGGTTCTGTTTCCATCCAAAATAGACAGATTTGGCCGAAATAAGCCAAATCGGTCGATTTGAGCAAATTACTTGAGGAAACTATCGTTTCTGACCGATTTCGCTCGTTTCTGCCTGTTTTAGTCATTTTGGCACGTTTTCATCAATTTGGTGCAATTTGAATCCAAAATAGACAGATTTGGCCGAAATAAGCCAAATCGGTCGATTTGAGCAAATTCAAAGATGAAACTATCGTTTCTGACCGATTTCGCTCGTTTCTGCCTGTTTTAGTCATTTTGGCACGTTTTCATCAATTTGGTGCAATTTGAATCCAAAATAGACAGATTTGGCCGAAATAAGCCAAATCGGTCGATTTGAGCAAATTCAAAGATGAAAATATCGTTTCTGACCGATTTCGCTCGTTTCTGCCTGTTTTAGTCATTTTGGCACGTTTTCATCAATTTGGTGCAATTTGAATCCAAAATAGACAGATTTGGCCGAAATAAGCCAAATCGGTCGATTTGGGCAAATTCCTTTAGGAAACGATCGTTTCTGACCGATTTCGCTCGTTTCTGCATGTTTTAGTCATTTTGGCACGTTTTCATCAATTTGGTGCAATTTGAATCCAAAATAGACAGATTTGGCCGAAATAAGCCAAATCGGTCGATTTGAGCAAATTCAAAGATGAAAATATCGTTTCTGACCGAA